>NC_052479.1:1074506-1138378 GCF_009730915.1 Dioscorea cayenensis subsp. rotundata
GTGTGCTCTTGACTTGGCTTGGATTGGATGTATATCTACAAACTTATCTTTTACCAGTCAAAGGATAAGTTCAAAGACAGCTACCCACCTATCTTTATGATTTGCTTTTAAATTTAGCACAGTATGATGGTTTAGAAGTTAATTTCTATTTAAAGATGTTTGTTAAGCGTTTTGAATTTTGGTTGATACGAGGAATGGATGATTTTATGTGATTTTTTAAATTATGTATTTGGTGTTTGTGATAGCGGATCCTGGAGGATCCAGTTTAATAGGCTGAATTTGGATTCAATTTATAATCGAATTAGAGTTTATTTAAATATATTTTAAAAGTTTTATTATAATGAAAATAATTTTAGCCCTAAACTAGTGCCATTAATTTAACTTTTAATATATTGATAATTTTTCTTTGACCTCTTTTGTTTTGTATAGTAGTTTTTCATGTAAATCTAAGTGTTATTATTTTATTTTATTTTTACTTATTATTGTATGAATTTTAGAATTTATCTTATTTTATATTTATTATCTTGATTAAATTTTGATTGGCATTAATTTTAAATTATAGAAGATTGATTAGTTAATTACTGATGTGGACTGAACTAGATAAAATTGATAGTAATTTTATCAAAATTATATTAAATAAAATAAAATTAAAAACAACATTTTAAAATAACTCATAATAATGTAAACCGTTAGCATACATATTTCTACAAAATACATATCAATCATAATAATTGTCTTTTGAAAAGTTAAATGAAATATTAGTACAAAATTAATGAATGCAATTAAACCTCTCTATTAGTAATGTCATAATTAATACAAACAAATATTTAAGTACAATAATATTTTTTTAAAATTTTATAATTATTTCTTAAAATGCTTTCATGGCAGATTATACATCCACTTTAAATAGATGTATAAATATTAAAGAATGATTGAGAAATGAAGACAATTAACATAATGGAATGTGTGTGCATGTGAGGTTTTAAATGCAAGACCATCAAGAATGCATGGATGTTTCAATACAATGAAATGTGTGAATTGTGAAGTGGACTATATATAAATTTGACATTACAAGTAATAAAATTGTAGGGATGATTCATTAATTTTCCATTAGACCACGTTATATGCATTGGGTTTGAATCATTTGGTCCTTAAAAAACGAGTGGCTCTAAAGAGATTGAGACCTATTTATAATAAGGACATAAACCTTCTGCACTAGTTTACATCCTTTTCATATTTACAATTTTTCTAAAAGTTTGACTAAGTTTTAATTTATTTCATATATTTTTATTTAAATATTTAAATATTCTATACTTAAGAGAATATTATTATTTTGATATTACATTACACTAAAAAATTAGTCATGTTGATCATTAATTGTGATGTTTGATTGAGATAAACAGATTAACAGCTGACAATTCATCGGTTTAAAGTCTAAATCAATAATATTGAATAAAATAATATATATATATATATATTTTTAAATTCTAAATTATGTATAAATACTTAGTATTATTGTCATGTATTCATATTGAATAATTATTAAAAATCAAGACAATTAATGAGATTAAATTAGCAAAATTTATGTGTGAAAATTCAATGTGTAAGAATTGAAAGTATAATGGTGAACCTTTTAAGTTCAATTAAAATATAAAAAATAATTATATTATTACCACATATCTATTGAGATATGAACATATTAAATGTATTATTTATATATTCAAAAAAGGCATATAAACATATTTGTCACGTGACAGGTGAAATAGATCACGTGAAAGGTTGGTACCTTCAAGAAAGGGTTAATCTTGCTCTATGTTTTAACATTCTTTTCACATTACCAAATTTGTCTAAATTTTGATGCTATTGAATGACATATGCTTTTGATTTATTAATTGTTTAGATTTTTTTAATAAATTATTTTAATTCATATATATGTTTGAAATGATTTATTATTGCCTTGTTGTGATGTTTATTAATCTAACCATAATTAAAAAGTTTGTCCTAAAATGTTATGCTTAACTTGGTTTAATATTTATTTTTCTAAAGTTACTCACCCATAAATTCATGACTTTTTATACATCAATTTTTTTAATTGTGTTAATAATTAGTTAAGTCAAATAAGAAATCATATTTATTAACAGTAAAAATAAAAATAAATAATAGTACATCAAAATAAAAAAATATAAAATATAAAACTTAAAAAAATAATTGAAGAGCTTGAAATTAAGTATAAATGTATCATATATCATGATATTATTTTATCAATACAAAAAATGAAGTACATAACAAGAAAAACCAGATATTTTTAACAACTTATTATAGTGACTTATTTGCGGAAAATGAGTTCAGTGATACTAAAAGGAAAAATAAAAGCCAATAATTTCAATAATTAAGCGATAATTAATATGGATTAGACATGGATTAAGAAAACCCTAATTGAGGCCTTGGAACATCCTGCCACCCTGCAAACATTTTTATGGTTTGTTTAAGTGCTAATGTTGCAGGTTGAACAGTCCATGCAGTGTAATGCTCATCAACTTTTAAAACACACTCCTCCAAATGATCTTTATTAGTGTTTAGACATGCTTGTGAACCATTCAAGAACAAATCCCCTTCTGATCTTATAGCTCCACTACTTTCTTCTTCTTTATCTCCTGCCTTTAAAAAAAATAATAAAATAAAAAATATTATTATTATTAAAAAAAAAAGCATTCGACTTCTCACGCGGAAGTTAAATGTTTTGACCGTCCGGCCATTGTGATGGTAGCATAATAATAATGTTTAATGATAGTATTATTATTTAAAACATGTAAATATTAAATAGGTTTTATTGTGATTTTTGTTTTATTCATCAAACACATAATCATTTTATTTTTTAATTTTGTTTGTATACTTTTGCAAAACTAGAATTTGATTATATACTGCCTTCATTGAAAGGCAGCTATTCTTTCTCTTCATTCATCTCTAAGGAATAAAAAATATCTATATTTTCAGAAAAAAATTATAAGTTGTTAATCTTATGTTTTTGTGATTGATGTACCATTCAATATATTATTAAAGGTATAATAATTAATGAATAATGACATCATCTTTTTATAGATAAAGATCGAAACCCGATGACGTATACGATGAGGGTATAGATACGGGTGAACGTATAATAAATTTTCATATGAATAAAGATAAAGATAAAATAAAATGTTAAACAAAATAGTTACCTTTTCAGTAAGATATTTGAACACTGATTTCTTGTTTCCAGCTTCATATATGTTACATTGAGAAACAATCTACATAAATAACAAAGAAAAGACAAGTAAAAACAAATCTTATAAATTTATAAATAATATAATAATAATAATAATAATAATAATAATAATTTTTTTAAAAATAAAAAATAAAAAAATAAAAAAATAAAAAGAAATGGACCTGAGATTCAACACTGGCACAAACAGCATAAATGGCCCAATTGGTTGTGAAGTTGTTGTAGAGATGAACTTTGGCAAATCTGACACGTGGATGACGTTGATTGGTTCCATCAAAGAAACAATGGTGTATTGTTACTCTTATACATCTATCCATGATATGTTTACTATTTGCTCCAATTAATATTGTTTTATCATGCCTTGCAAAGTGACATCTGTTTATATATATATATATATATAGTGAAAATCATGGACAATAACAATTGCAAGTAAAATAAATAAATAAATAAACTAGAATAAACTAATATTTAGGTGAAAATAATTATCAACAATAATAAAAAGGGCATGAGGCATGTAAGGATTGAGGAGGAAGTATAATGCTGGTAAAAATATAATTTTATTAAGAATTGATTATTTTTTTAAGAGTTTAAACAGTCATATACAATTTTGAGATCAGATTAACTGAATTTTTTATTGTAACGACTGAAATATATCTTAATGAAACCTGGAAATAGTAATATCGGTACTTTGGCAAGTAATATCAATTAAACCATCAGAATAATATTGAAAACTACATCGATCGATCCAAATGTGCTTGGAATTGGGCTTGATTTGAATTGCATCAACATCATGTCCTCGTCCACCTTCAAAATTGAGATTACACACAATCACATGCTCACACTCTTTTAATTGCAAACCTTTTCCTCTCAACTTCACCTTTTGCCCTCTTCCATCGATTGTCTTATATGAACTCACTCGCACACTTGTTAACAACTCTATCATCCCTGAAATCTCAAACACAATCCAGAGTGCTTTCTTTTCTTCGGCATCCTTCACGTAGTGTTCCACAACCATCATCTATAAATAAGTAAATAAATAAATATTATTATGAATATAGAGATAGCTCTCTCATATTATTTACTTAAATTTTAAAAAGTTTTAAATATTATATTTGTATATAAAATTATGAACGAACAATGTTAAGTATTTAGATAGATATGTTAGAGCAACTAATAGTTTCACATTGAATATATAAATATGAATTTCTCATCACTATCATTGAATCAAGTTCATATAATATGTTTAGTTTATATTGTCATAAGTTGACTCACCGGCAAGGGATGTGACATAATAAATTTCTCCATGCAATCCACCGATTGCATGACGGCCGAAGCCTTCGGCTTTTCCGGCGAGCCCTCGAAGGCTCTCATCGACATCAAAGTAAGGTAGGAAGGACATTTCCTCTTCTAATTAAGAAACCTCAAGAGTTGAAATAAGATTTTTAGGAAGGGTATATTAATGGTAGGTAGTGTCACTATTTTGAGAAAATGGTGGTTGTTTAGTATAAGAAAGAAGTTCTCTCATCCCAACACTTGAAACTGATTGCAGTTCTTTTACTTTGTAAAACGAATGGTGAGCATTGAATTACAAACTGAAAGCCCTTCTTCAGTTGAATATATATTTAATTAATTGAATTAAATTAATGTAACAAATGAATCATTAAAACAAGTAACATCCAAATGAAAATTTCTGCTGATCAGGACTGTTGAAAAGTTATCTGAATTCTTGAGAAAAATGATTGCCTGAATTGTGACATGATGCTGTGGTTGCAGTGTCACAGGTCTGCATTTTTACTGTATAACTTTATGTACTACACCTGCACACACACACATGCATACACACATACATCAGTGGACAAGCTTTATAGAGAGGACAACAGGAACTTTGATGACATTGAATGCTTATCAATTACTTTGTCCAAACATTCCCCATCATCAATGCCAATTACTACTACAAAATGAAGTAATTTTATATAAACAAACAAAAGAAGAGATTACAGAACAAAAGTTCATCTGTAGAAATCCTTCCTTGCAGAAACAAACTGCTGAGACTTCTTACAATAAGCAATGGCACCTTGAATGGAAATCTCCACTTCAGAGTTAACACTACTGCTTCTCTTCAACATTGGTGTTGCAACTGAAGAAGAAGAAGCAGAAGAAAAAAAGAAGATAGATGATGATGATAATGAAGAAGTTGATGGAGAGAATTTAGTGGGATTGTGCCATTTAATAGCACTAGAAAAAGATCTTCTATGAATGCAAACATCTTGAGAAGAAGAAGCAGCAGCAGCAGCAGCAGCAGCAGTGGAGTCATCTGAACACTTGGATTTGGAGAAAAGAGACTTGAGATAAGACAATGAGGAATGTTTCATACGTTTGAGCTTCTTAGACCAAGATTTTTTCTGAGATGATTGGACTAAACTCACTGAACATGAATCAAAAGAGAAGTCCTTAGGATTGAGTTCTCCACTAGCATGGAAAGAAGTGGAAGGTGAGATGTTGTTGCAAGAGTGAAAAGAAGGAGTGGAGTTATTGGTTTCTAAAAGAGTTTGGACCATATGCAAACGAGGAGGGAGGTGGAGAGGGAGGAGTTTGCCTTTGTAGAAGAGTTCATCAGCAGGAGAAGTACTTAAAAGGGGGTTTTTAGGGGAGGAGGAGGAGGAGGAGGAGGAGAAGTGGAACTGGAAGTCTTTGGAATGGGGAGGGGAAAGGGAGAAGGAGATGAAGGTGGTAGTGGTGGAGGAGGAGGTGATGTCAATGTCTATGTAGTCTTCTTCATCTGTTGATGATTGAGCTTCAAATGGAGGAAGGAGGAGGAGGGTTTGGGACATGGTTTATGATGCTTGCTTATTGTTTTGGAGGAGAAGGAGGAGGAGGAGGAGGAGAGTGTTTTGGAGTGTTTGATAAAAAAGAGGGAGATGAAATGGGCACTCATATCAATTTAGTGGATGTATTTTTTTATTTTTATATTTTTTTATATATTTATAAGAATAGATAAACTGCTGATTTATTGCAAAAGAAGAAATACATGAGTAACACAGACGGAGAAGAGACAATAAACAAAAAACTAAAAAGAAAAAAACTACCAAAAATCCTCACCAGAGATGAGTAAAATAGAGACGGTACTAAATAATAGCGTGAAAAAAGAAACTAAAAGAAAGCAAGCTACACTCTTCCAATCATTTTTTTATACACACATTTCAGTTTTTATATTATATATATATATATATATATATATATATATATTTGGGAAAACATCGTCTAAGTAAGTCACTAGATTTGAAATCATGGACGTTTTTAAATCTGCCAGATTGGATCATCAGTCAGATGGTTGATTGATTATATGAACATCTGTCTACACTTTTCACTTGATCATGATCGACTATACCTATGTATAACGCTGTTTCTACTATTCGTAATGATAAGACAGTCGGTTTTCGTCAGAGTCAAATTTCGTATGGACGTCACTAGATTTGAAATCTGGGACGTCACAGATGATTCATATATATATATATATTTTGAGACTAGTGATCTATTAAAACTTGATCTTTCAAGAAAAGTGTTTGTGTTTTTGTTAAATAAATAAGTTTGAATATTATATTACATATATGTATATTTTTCATGTAATTTATTTATTTTACTAATATATATATATATATATATATGAAGATCAATTCTCTACCAATGTTCATAGATTTAAAACCTATGAACGGTCATCAAGACCATGTGATTTCAATCCAACAGTTGACCACTTTTCCATGCACAGAAAAATCCATGAACGTTGGTTAAAACCGTTGAATTTTAATCCAAAAATTGATCATTGTTCTATGCACAGTCATATTGTTTTTATCAATAATTGCACATTAAAAAGTGAGATGTACTAAATTCATCTTTTAATAGACCTACATTTGTAAATAAAAAAACTTAACTAAGAACAGAAGGACACCAAAACAACCCTCATCACCTGAGTACCATAAAATCCAAGCAATGAGCATCCTTGTAATATAATGCTGCCTTTCACAATGAAACTTAAACTTATGTCAGTAGAATGACATATAAATATATTAGTTTTCAAAAAAACTTATTTAGAAAGTCCACTTTATCTACTTATTTAGTGCGAGTATGTGACGCTAATAAAACTAACATCTTGGATTTTGTATGCATTAATTGTATGGTACAATTTTTAAAATTTTTTTGGGGAGGTAATAAAAATAAGAGAAAGGAAACAAGGTTTGGAACTTGTGATACCTTTGTGGTATTGACTCAATGTAAAAATAAGACAAGGTCATTTGAATTTGAACAAAGACCACAGGCCCCCAAAACCTGGAACATGTGATTACCAAGGCTAATCAAACAAAGGCATGCTCAAGCTTCTTTATTATTTAGATTAATTTAGAAGGGGTTGTGATATCAATTATGATACAAACTAATATTATATTATATTAGCTTAGATAATGTCATACACAATATTATATTATATCATATTTATATATGAGCATTCACATTCACAGATGTGAAAAAGGATCAGTAACTTTTAAGACTATTTTCCCCTTTGTCACCTGCTCAGTCTTTTAAGAATTCCAATAAATTTACTGTGAAGCCTTATTTAATATTTATATAGAACTCTCAAATGGAGCTGTTCCTGGATGGCTCCATCAGGATAAGAATGGAAAAGAGCCAATCATACATCAAAGGCCACGTGGTATCTGAATTTTGCTATATAAATCAATTGCTATTAATTTAGATGCAAATGCAATGAGACTACTTTTTTTTTTTAATTATATAAAAAAAAAACACTTACAAAGCCTATGATGATCAAATTTCTCTAATTTGTAACGTCCTTAAGGTTTTTAAATGATTTATAAGATATGCCAAAGTGGCGTTCAAATCTCACCCAATGTATGACAGGCAAAAATACACTGTATACGAGTGATAGAAGGTCCCCATGCACAGGGTGCTATGAAGGGTATCAACATAAAAAAAGGTAAAAAAAAATTACAAAATATTAACAAACAAAATCAATAGTAAATATCAGATTATCCGTCAAGTAACAATAACAACGAACATTTTCAAAATATATATATAAAAAGAAAATAAATATTGATGGCAAATTAGAAAGATAAAAGAAGACATTTACCCTAAAATGAACTCATTATTTTTTGTCACATCATCATTTGACCAAGGTTGCTGAAAGTCACTAAAGAACTTCTGACCGACAAACTAAAGTGGGTAAGACACGGAGATAGATAAAGACTAAAATGCAGAGCTCGAGGACTTCGCTTTGTTTACACAACACAATGAAATGAAATTACAAAAAAGCACAAACCTTTTTCATGCTAGACTCTACTAGAATCAAAGCACAAAGCTTTATAGCTTTTCAGTCTCACTCACTGCCACTGGTGACAACTGCAGTAGATGCATGTGAGGATGATGACTAATTTCACAGTAGTAGAATCCAATCCAGGCTTTTCTAACCATGATGATGATGATGATGATGATGATGATGATGATAATGGAGAACAAACCAACAACTCAGACTAACACTTCTTTTCTTTCTTCTGGAGAAAGTCTATGGGGTCACATAACAAACAAAACAAGCTGCACATCCATGTGAATCTAATCTAGATGTAATTAAGAAACTTGAAATGTTTTGCTGTTCTTTTAAGAGAGTAAATAAGAGAAGATAACAAATGGCAGGAGAACAAGTCAGGAGGGGACCGTGTTGAGGAATGAAACACTTATTCTACAGATGAGTACCTAAGTAGGCGTGTGTTAATAGCAAACTAATGACCACATAATACCTCAATGTTCTCTACTTTGAGGATTGATGACTTACATATGAAAAGGGAACCCCATTATCAACTAGAAGAATAGAAACTAGAAACTAGAATCAAGTGTCCTGGATTTGCATTTCTGTAAAAAAAAATTTTGAATTGCTACCAGGTTAAAAGCCTACTGATCTGAAGAGTCCTGCATTGACTTGTTTGGTATCAGCAGTCGATGTTAGGTAATGGCATCTTCCAGTAGTTCCAAGAGTTAAAATCCTCCTGTGAAGGTTTTCAAGATGTTAGTTTGAGGGAAAAAAATAAGCTTGCAAGAGTTTAACTTAAATTGGTATTCTAGTTGTTATATTTTTTAACACATGCTTTAGTTCTGAAATGGAAAGGATAAGGTTCTTCTTCCTCTACAAATATGGGCACTATCTCACAGAAGAACAAGTTTGTAGCTAGATGATGTGTTGCATGTGTCTGCTCAACTTGGAAGAAATACGAACCTGCTCAACTAAGGAGGTGGGTGGGAACATGTCGTTGACAAGGGTATGCAAAGAGGTGTACGATTTCACATCGATGCAGTGATTGATTGCTACTTCACCCTGCGTATTTTGAAACAAGATCAGATGGTTTTGTGGTTATGTGGTAGTGTATCTATGCAGCATGTAAGCTAGATGACAAGAAAAAAATATTACCTTTGGGTTGATGATAAATATCTTCCCCTTTGGTATGCCAATCTTTCTGTAACTAAGCTCATCAGTGTCTCTGTTTCCAAAGCCAGCGTAGAATGGATTGTAATCAGAAGGAAAAAGTGCTCTGATATCCTATCAAACAAAATATTACAAATTAGTATGTAAGCGTGATTTGAGCCAACAAAAAGCTTATCCCCGCATTAGAAGGGAACCTACATGTTAACAAAAACTTGAAAAAGTTCAGTCCATGGAAATTAGTTTAGATTAAAATACTGATAGGAGGCTGCCCACCAGTTTATTGTATCAAAAGTTGTGAACAATATCCAAGAGAATCTAGGTTGAATCAATGCCTAATTCTGAAATTTGATCAAATACCTCTAGACATGCAATTTTGAACTCATGGGGTGCTCGTCGTATAACTGTAGAAAATGAAAAAATTAATCCAAATTAGTATTCTAAGAAATATTGAAATTTTATAATAAACTAGCTAGACAGATAAATATGAAACAACAGAACCGCAGACAAAACTCTTTTCTATTTCAATAGCATAACTTTGCTTTTCACAAGATTTAGTAGCAAAATTTGCTTAAACGCATTCATAATATAATCTTATTATGGATCAAACAAGCCTTTTCAACTACAAAATTATGGCTTTCATGCTCATCCCTGTTTTCTCAAATAGCATCATGTCTTGGAAATGAACAAGCACCTTTCCACCTGAGATACAGGACACTCTAAAACCATTTTTTTAAAATGTGCGAGCATGATAGATGTCAGTATCCAAGAAACAGTAATCAACATTAAAAACCATCATATATGAGTAGCCCGAACATGGATGTCAAATGAAGACACTGTACAGAACCAGTACATGAAAACATGATCCAGATCTGGACCAGGCATATATAGAGATAGATATCCTGCTGATTCCCGGATCGGGACTCTGCAACTGTCCTCAAAACCAGGTGTCTATATCTATATACATGAAAGTTACCTAGGTGAAGAACAAGATATTATAAATGCCTCAACCCAATTGAAAATAAAACTTGAGTTTAACTCTTCCACAAGATCTAAAACTGTTGAAAATTGATCTCACAGTTAGCCAAACACACACACACACACACACACACACACACCACACACACAAAATTGACTTATATTATAGCATTAAAAAAAAATTAACATATTACCTTCTCGGTAGAGTGAAGGGAACAACCCATCTGGTGAAATTACCACAGGCCCATTAGGTAATGCTTTACCATCCTGCAAGCATTAAAGACAAGAAAACTGAAACCTAGAAAGACATAAAATTACACTGACAACAAGAAGGCAAAGGATGATGTAGTTGTTCACATAAGAACTATACATATATAAACAAAAAAATACAAACATGTTCCTTTATATATAACATCAGGAAGACCATCAAAAGGAAATGCTCAGGTGTCACTAACACAACTTCGGCAAATTGTATTACCTAATGTACAGGAAAATCTCCAGGGAATTGAATCATTCTAAACTTACTATTATTATCAGACAGGACAAAGTTACAAGATAAGCAAACTATTAGGGGGTACATCTACCTGTTTCAAATTAAGAAGAAAGCTTCTAGTAAGATATGCCTGCACAATAGCTCGAGCACTCAAGAATAATAGCTGATAACCATTTTCCTGAAAACAAATAGCAATATGGCATTCAATGTCAGACCCACAAGAACAAACAATAACAACTTTAACATAAACAAGAAAAAGTTATAAATGCATTCCTCCTAGAGATAGCATCCATGCTTTTAAATTATATAAAATACAAAAGGCAGAACCCATGTACATGGTCTGGAAATGTAATATCAAGAATACCCCCATGAAAATTGTAACAATCAGTGCTCTTTGCAAGGAGTGAAGCAATGGTCAGGAGACTATCATAATTGGTGTCATTTCAGCATTGCATATTATGGCGCTATTTCAGCAAAATCCAGTGTATAAATCTCTCTCAAATAGTCTGAAGGGAAAATATTACAGTGCAATGGAAAGTGATTCTTGGCTGGCAGTAAATTTGGAATATTATGACTTTTTGTTTGTTAGGCCGAGACAAGCAATTAATAACCAAGGAAAGACAAAACATTGTAAGAAACATATTTTACACATATAACGATTACCTACCCTGATTGCAGAGAAAAGTCGAGCTACCCCAGACTGAGTCCAATCTCTGCCTACTAAAGGCATAAACTGACCGAGGACATCAGACCTGATTCATTAAACACAACCTGGGTGATTAACCTACTCTTTCAAATACAGGAATCTGTAAGCTAGAATAAGTGATCAAACATGAGATTCATTTACAAGGAAAAAATAGATTAATTTTCTGAAAGCCATTGAAGCCAGCAAGAGTTCTGCAGATCTGGATGTTTGGTCCAACACTAAAGCATGCCACTTCATAAATTATTAACAAGAAGAATTAAACTCAAAAAGAAAAGCTTACTTTGTAATGGTTCCATCAACATCAGATATAACAATTCGTGCGTTCCATTTCCACAAGTATATATGTGCGTCGACCTGTTGAAAGAGCTTAATTTAGATAATAGCACAAACCTTCATTATAAATAATTGGCATTCATGAATATCAAAATTACCTGTTGCTTCCCTAGAACCCTTGTGGAGAAACTGAAGGCTATCATATTTTGACCATCCTTCAGGTTTAAAGATGCAATCTGCTCAGTGGTAGGTATTTTTGTTCGCAAGAGTTGCTTAGAATGAGTTGGACTATTATGGTTTGTAGGACTTTGTTCTGCATGTTCCTGCAGACCAGATTCTGAATCAAGAAAAAGATCCTCATTTGAAGAGCCGTCGTCACTATGGTGAATTGATTTCACCCTTCTAAATGGGATTGGCCACAGCCTCCATCTGCGGCTGACAGATGGGGTGACTGGAGCTGCATCTTCTCTTCCCTTCGACACATCATCTTTTTCAACAGGTATTGAATCCTTTGGATCAACTACAAACTCAGAACCAAACACTGCCATTCCGAGAACAATATGAGCAGATTTTTCCCAGAGTACATATCTGTCTTTCCATCTGACTACAAGATTCCCATTTTTAACAAAAGTTGCCCCAGATGCCTCAAACTGCTCCTTGGAAATCCGATGGGCTTCAAAGACTTCTTCAGCAGACTTTTGTCCCATACCAGAATGCAGTAAGTTCCCACACATTGAAATCTCTAAACCTGTCAAAATAATAAGTTGTGACTAAACTGGAAAGAATATACCTAGCACTTTAAAAAGACCAAAATTCCACAAGCAATAGTTCAGACCATATTCATCTGGAGAAGAAATGGAAATGAAGTCTACTGAACTTACCCAAACCAGAGATGATCTTATCACTTTCTGAGGTTTTACTGTATTCTTCAACAATGAAAGGCACTCCATTGATATTCTCTGCCCCTTGGTCATTTTCTTCTGGATCCTCACTAGTTGAATTGACAGAAGCACAGCCAATATCTGGATTGCCATTGGCCACATCAGAGTCTTTAACCTTGTGCTTCCTCTCTGATGGTCCATTACAGGTAGGCAGTTCAGAATCCTCAAGATGTTGAATTACATGAAGTTGATTCTCGTTCGAGTTGGAGTCACCACAGACATTAGTTTCAGAAACTGCAATGTCTATGCCAACCGACAGGGTTTTTTCATCACAAGGAAGACCCACGTCTGGAAGTTGCAAAGGTGAACCACTTCTGAAGTTAGGACTATCCCTCTTTCCTTCCTCAAGAGCTTGATCACTGAAAGAAGAAATTCTTGGCGAATGCACGAAGCTATCCTTGGTCTCTGATCCGAGAGATGGAGAACCTACATCTTCTGAATCAATCTCCTGCCCATGCGATGTTAAGTCAAGACAACTCTGAAACTTGTCATCTCTATTCATATCCAATATCATCTCCATGCTACCAGCATCAGCATTCCTCGTGATGCTAACATCTTTTTCTGTTTCACTAATTGAAACAACTCTAGTGTCTTTGAAACTTTCAAATTGATAATCTGAATAATTTGAGTTCTTGGGCGAGGAGACATCAATATCACAGCACAAACCATCATCCCATGCGTCTCTGTTGGAGCGAAATTCATCACCAGAACCTTCGCCTGGTCCCAGATGAAACTGTGGGGTGCTTAGCTGCACATTATCAGTATTCTCCATGTTTGAGGATATTGGAGCTGTGAGAACATGCCCGTCAACACTCACTAACACCATTTCCGAATTAGTGTCTTCAGAAGCGTCAACCACACTTTCCACATCAACCAAGCTCCCATAATGGTAACTGCCATAATCAGCGGCCTCACCACCATTTTCTTGAGAAAGTTCATCATCTTGTAAATTGTGCTCATTGTTGTCAGTAGCCTCCTCACTCTCATCAAAAGAATGGTGATTCCCATCACCATTTCTGCCCAACTCATCTCCTTCTACATAGCCCAAATTATTCAAATCCTGCTCATTTTTTTCATACTTACTACCCGGTATGACTTCTCTCATAAAATAGGCCTCGCCGGAGTTTTCAAGACACATATTAAAATTGGCTTCCACTCCATTGACAGTTATAGTAACAACCTTCTCGGACCCTTTGAGAACACCTTGAAACTTTCCAAACCGAACATACCATGGGGTGCTGCGATAGGTGCCATCCTCCTGCTCGACAACTATTATATCAACAGCCCCACCAAAAGGGTGGAATGGGGTCGCTACAGAGTAAACACCTTGTGAAATCAGGCTCCCCACTTTGCCAACCACATTCATCTTGCCAGACGAGCTAATTATTTCCTAATTCCCTATCACCTTTTCTTCATTTAGTGATGATACCAAAATCGCTACTAATTCAGCTATTCAAGACTAAAAGCAATGAAATAAAACCACACACACACACACAAAAGCACCATCAGTAAAACACTAAGCCTGCCAAATACGCGCAATTCACTCATCTAAGCCACAAGAAGCGCAAAAAAAAATCAGGAAAGTCAAGATTTTTCTTCATCCTATAGGATCCAGCATCAAAAAAGATGAACACAACAAGAAAAATCATAGAAACAAGGAACCCTAGCAAGATCCTAAAGCCAAATCACAGCCATCAAAGCCACAACACTTGAAAACAAACATTCTAAGTGGGTCTCAACCAAAAAGAACTCAAAGATTCAAAATTCCTAAGATAGCAGCTGAAATGGCAAGCAAACACTGGGAAATCGCATACATCTCGAAATTTCAAGAAATTGAACACAATTTTAAGAGCAAGAGAGCAAACAAACCTCACCTGGCAACCGAAAGAGATGAAGAACAAGGGAAAGCGGAGGATTCTAGGACTCCTATCTCTCCAGCAGCTGCGAACACCCTCCTCGTCAATATCGATGGCTTCGATCGAAGAGATGATTCATCGCCATTCCCCAATTTATACCTACTCCTTCGCCATCATCGATGCTTCAAGGCCCTCCAAATTTGTCGTGCTAAATTACATAAACCCCCTTGAAAATTATTTTTTTTTATCATTAAGTCCTTTTATTAAATCCATTTTATTTTTATTTTTTCTTTATATAAATTATTTTTTTAAAAAAAAAAAGAGAGAAAAATAAGGGATATTAGTTTGGCTCCGTCTTCATATTTTTATAATTTTTTGCAAATTTATAAATAAAATCAATGTTGGTTATAACTTATAAGAAGAGAGTGATGCATGCCTGTTTTATAATTTTTAATTATTTATTTTTTATATCACTTAAAATATTGGTTATTAAGTGAAAATATATCTTTAAGAAAATCGGAAATTGTGTATTATGTAAAAAATCATACACAATATTTTTCTCCTCCAAAGATTTTTAAACAAAATTTATTATACACAATTACTCTTTAAAGCATTAATTGAATCATTGTATTTAACCCACACTTACTTGATGCATTGCTAAAGCACTCTGAGCTCTGCATAGACAAAGATTCGAAACTCCATAATTATTATACTATAAACTATACTTTCATACACAGTTTACCGGAGTTTAATATTATAAAGCACGATTCATTCACTGTTTATTTGGTGTGGTCATATTCTTCACTTTTTATTTACATAGTAGGAAATTTATCATTATGAATTATATTATTTGATATATTCTTTGTTTTCTGTGTTAGTCCGATTTCTAAAAAAATAAAAAGTTATTAAGTCTGCAATGAATGTTAAATTTTTTAAAAGATACCCATATCTGGTTTATGATTAATAAATAAAAGTTCAGAGTTGAGTGTCACGTTAACACCAAACTATGGATTAAAAACATATCTAATTTACCAAATATGAATAATTTGTTAATAAAATAAAAAATAAATATATAATAAAAAGAGGCTTGAAGTCATAAATGCGAATGGGAGATGGACCAATTGTTTCAACAACCACTTCCCAACAACACGTGCGCGCCAAACAATTAAATTCAGGCTCAACCCTAACAACCAACGTCTTTGCCCAACTTCTTCTCAATAATTACTAAACATGCCACCAATGCATATATATAATTTAAGATTAATACATATCTATTAGTACTCTTTTTTTAATGAATAATATATCAAGTAGGTTGAGTATGGTGATAAAATGGGATTGCTTCTGTTTTTAATTTTTAATAATTCTTAAAAAATTGAAATCCTTTAAATTAATAAATACGACTAGTGGTGGTTATGATATGAAATTCACATTGATTTTTTTCATTTGTCCTTGTGATATGTGTATATATATAAAATTTTTTTTGTTAATAATAGTATAAACTATGGAAAGTACACTTTTAAAGTCAATAAAAACAACCAACAAGTTCTCTTCCCCTGACTTTTCTTTGATTTTCATAGTTTAATATATATATATATATATATATGGAAGATAAAAAATAAAAACAATATAAATAAAAATCAATTTATGTTCAAATGTAAGCCATTTCTTTCCAAGTTGCTTAGTTTGTTGGCATAATATTAAATTGTCTTATTTAGATGCTAAATTATTATTTAACCGACTTTGCAATTAGATAAAAAAACCACTGATACAATTGTTTTCTATAAAAAAAAAGTTTCTAATGTCAAATAAAGATAATATTATTTATAGGTCCCTGTTAAAATATTAATAAAAATACAAAATGATGTCTTTATGAAAAAAAAATGTTTCAAATGTCAAATAAAATATATTTATTTTTTTAAAAAAAATATTTATGTATTTATTATTATTTGAAATATTGAGTCTAATTAATGGTTTATAATTCTATATAATCATATATGGCAACTTTGTTACTAGGAGTGTGTAAAGGTTGTGAGAGTCTGTCAATCTATTTATGTGTGATTAATAAAATTATCTATCATTGTCGTCCTACGACTCCCATGTCTATAATTTATATATATATATATATTTGACAAAAATATAACAAGAGTGTGTTAGAAATATGTATAATTACAAACTACAAAGCAAACTCAAACAAACATTTGCGCCATCACTTTATATGAGTTTTGAGATTAAATTTTAAGTCCTCATAAAATGAATATCTTACACAAGAGACCCGATACTAATAGATTAACAAATCATTAATAATATATTTGTTTGTAAAAAAAAAACAAAGACAATACCTTCTATTGATATTTTTTTTATATTTAAAAAATATTTTATTATTTATTATTCACATACAGTAACTAAGTAGAAAAATTCAATTTTCAACTAATTTCTCTATTTTTTCTCATTTAATTATAAAATATCTCGGGGCTACTTTCGTAATTCTGAACTGGGCAAGTACGAGTGGCCCTTTTTGTAATTAAGATCAAATTTCGGGGTATTATCGTAATTCTGATCATCAAACGGAGTAGATCGTCTTCCTCTATTTAAACTTCCAACCATTTCGGGTGGTCCTCATCGGCCCGAAAGATCGAGAATTCGAGAGCCGAGCTCCATCGCCGGAAGATGGGAGAAGCCACCGAGAAGATCACGCCGGAGCTGGAGATCGAAGGGTTCGTGTTCCCGGCGGAGGTCTCGATCCCGGGGTTCTCTGAGCCGCTGTTCCTCGGCGGCGCCGGTGAGAACTCTGACTATTTTGAGATCTAGGGTTTTTGAAGATTTTGATGCGATTTTGTGGGGATTGATGGAGAATAGGGGTGAGAGGGCTGGAGATTGGGGATAAGTTCATAAAGTTCACCGCCATTGGAGTGTACCTTGGGAATGGGGCTGTGGCGTCGCTCGCCGGTAAATGGAAGGGGAAGTCCGGCGATGAGCTTTCCAACTCCGTTGAGTTTTTCCGGGATGTCATCACTGGTGAGCTCTGAGAACCTCCATTGCCATGAAATCTTAGTTTTTTTTTTTAATTTTTATGATTTACAGGGTCTTGGGTGAATAATTTAAGGTAATTTATGAAAACATCCCCTAAAAAGTTTGTTAATTTGCACTTGTCTTCTTTCTTTGGAGGATAGAAGATATTAACTGAAATTTATCTAAGCAAATTTATGACTAATTTTCTCTTAATTTAATTAAAAAAATTTAATATTCAGTACGCGCTGTATATGCAAATATATTATTTTCTTTTTTTTTGAAATGTTATTTTTTTAAATGGTTGATATTTCATTTATAAGGATATGGATAATATATATATTGAAATAAGACTATATATTTTTTACAACGATTTTATTACTTGTTGTAAAGTATATTTATTTAAATAATTTTTACATCAATACATCTAATAAGGTGAGGACGTTGTGGCAATTCTCCCTGCCCGCGTATGGCCCTGAGGGTTGGCGTTTGTCGTCCTATCTCAGAAAAATAATACATCTAACAAGACAGAACTAATACACTAATTAAATATCATGGTTTATTCAACTTCTAATAAATAAATAAATAAATAATTCTTGACGGATAAATTGAAGAACCATATGTTATTCCCGGAAGTAATTTAAAGATTTAATGTTATAAAAATGTGATATATTTAATTTCATATTTTCTTTTATATATTTATAGATGTTGAAATACTGTAAAAAAATGATGAGATAATAAAAAGGTACGCTTTCTTATTTTATTGTATGTCATGCAACTGTTTTCCTTTTATACTCATAAAACAACTGTAATTTATGCCATTAAATTTTATTATATATATATATATATATATATATATATATATATTAATATATGATATATCATTAGTTTGAATTAATCAAAATAAATATTTTAAAAATTTCGGGTCTATTAGCATTTAATTTGGGTTTTCTGACATGGATGAAGTTATAGATTCAACTCCTTGCTACCTCAAGTTGAGGGCGTATGGCATGATTATAAACATGAGGACACTCATAACTTGTGTAGTTTGTTAAAAAAATAAAAAAATAAAAATAATAATAATAATAATAATAATAATAATAATAATAATCTGGACAATAAAAAGGAAGAAAATGCTCTTGTAAATTTTTTTCTCAAATTATTTTCATTGAAGACTCAGATGTTTTTTATATGAATAAATAATGATACATCAAGGTGAAAACGTAACGTTGTTTGAACTTTACTTTCGTGTTTAATTAGATCTAATACGCTTACCATTTAAATGTCATAGAAACACAGTGCTCAATGTATGGAGGTCGCTGCAAGAGCTAACACTAATTTATGTTATTTCATGTTTTAATAAAATTGTGATTTATTTATTTTGTAGTAAAAAATGAAATAAATACTTTGTCAAAAAGCCTTTAATTAAATGACACCAATTTGTAGTTGACTACATAAGACTTTTGTTATAAGATTTTCATTATATGAGTTTGAAATGTCTTGAACGTAATAGTATCAAAGAGTTCTCTGTGTGGGAAAGTGCTTGCAACTCAATTTCCATATTGCCAAGTGAGAACATATAACTGAATGATTAATTTTTAATAATTATATATATTTGAATTGTTGCATCTGTAAAAAAAAATAAAACACATTTATACTGTAATTATTAAAATAATGATTTTTTACATGAATGCATGATAATGACAAGTAATACCACAAAACATCTAACAGCACCTAAGTCAAAATGAACTCTTACTTGAATTTATTAAACATAATTGTTTGTGTTTTCAATTTCCCTCTTAGTCATCTGAAAATAACATTCTAATGCATCTAACGTCATATATTGACACTGTAATGAATTTTCTAACACAATGGTTTGTGTTTTTCAACTCTTGACAAAGACCATTGAAGAAGCAAACTAATTACACAAAGTGATCAATATGAACTGAATTTATTAACACAATCACTGGTGTTTTTCAACTCTTGATACAGGGCCATTTGAGAAATTAACACAAGTGACAATGATCTTGCCATTGACTGGGCAACAGTACTCAGAGAAGGTGGCAGAGAACTGCATCTCCTTCTGGAAAGAAGCTGGAGTTTACACTGAAGCAGAAGCCAAGGCTGTAGAAAAGTTCAAAGAGATCTTCCATCATGAGACCTTCCCTCATGCAGCCTCCATCATCTTCAACCATTCTCTTTCTGGTTCTGTCTCGGTATGTGCTCTTGTTACAGTGTTAATTAAGAACAGAAAATATGAACTAGATAAATGCCTCAATACAGATAATAGTCTAATACTGTATCTTGATATATTGAGAAAGTCTCTATGGGTATCCAAATGTGATTAGTTTATGCATTCATATTTGGTGTTATTATTACTTAGAAATAATCTCTATATTTCTTCATACCATTATTAGGAAAGGCCTTATATATGTTTAGTCTATATAAGTAAGAGTTTAGTATTGCTATGTGAATGGAGAATTATTGTAATATTTGAACTTAATTTACTATATTTTGTGATGTTGTTCTTTTTATTGATTATTCTTACTGTGAAAAGTAAGTGTGGAACGTTTCAAGTATTTCGAGTTTAAATATTACTGGACACAATAGTATTAACAGACCCCTGTTGTGGTTTCATGCTTATTGTCTAAATTTGTGTCACCAAAAACATACAAAATACGCTTAATTTTTGTCTTGTGCAAATATACCCCTTGATCGGTGTTTGTCGCATTTGCTAATATATATATAGATTATAATTATTTTTTTCTTTTGTGTCTTTTACTTGTTTACAATGATAACACATAATATTTGGTAATTTGTTGTTTTATTTGTGCCTTTTGTTGTAGCTAATTAGCACTTGATTGTTTATGAATAGATTGGGTTCTCAAAGGATGGTTCACTACCAAAATCTTGGAATGCAGTAATTGAGAACAAGAGGTTGTCCGAGGCAATCTTAGAGTCTATCATTGGTGAACATGGAGTCTCTCCTCCAGCCAAGAAGAGCCTGGCTTTCCGGCTATCTAAGCTTCTATCAGAATATAATTAAGGATGCTTGGAAGAGTGGCTCAATGTGGTTGTCAATGTATTTTGAGTCTAAATAAACTTGTGTGTTTGTTTGTTTGTTTTTTTTTTTTTAATATTGTCAAAGAATACATTCTAAAGTGCAATGATATGATGCAAGAGTGCAAGGGAGATGGTAAAATTTTGAATCTTTACCCCAACCTAACAGTGTTGTTTCTGTATTGTTCATGCATTGTACACTTGGGTTTAGTACTGTTCATGTATTGTTCACAGGTCTGGGCCGGCCTAGGTGTGGATCCTTTGTGGGAGAAACGGTGGTTTCACCCTTTCATGATTGCAGGGTACAGGAATTTTTCTAGAATATCTATAAGCCACCGAAACTTGTGCACTTCCATACATGTCTATAAAAATACTCCGATAATAATCCATCCAAACCACTGAAACAAAACTTGCTTTGCCAAAGAGTTTTTGACATAGCAATATTTATTGGGCAAATTTTTAAGAGATTACTGTTTTATGGGTATTTTTTTACTTTAATCACCGTGTTTCAATTTATATCTTTTTGGTCATCATTTATTAATTTTTTTCATTGGACGGTCACTAGTGGATTTTTGGGCAATTTTGACTGACGTGGCAGCCGATACATTATATTAAAGGATTTTCACAGCCTAGTTGGACTGGACACTTTAGCCTTGTGCCATGTCATCTTCTCTTAACCATGGCATCATTCATGTAAGAAACTTCCATCACAAAAGAAAAGAAGATCACTGATGTGTCTAGTCCAGTTGGACTGTGAAAACCTTTTAATATAATGTGACGCGGTATTTCTGGTTGTCATGTCAGTCAAAATTGATCGGAAATCCATAAATGACCACTTGGTTAAGAAAAATAAATATATGATGATAAAAAAGATATAGAAAAATAAATATATGATGATAAAAAAGATATAAATTCAAACATAATGATCCAAATAAAAAATATCGATAACATAGTAATCTTTTAAAAAATTTGATGTTGTGAGAATTTTATTATTGAGTTTAAAATCTACTAGACACAATGATGATAACGATTCATTAGTTGTGGGTGAAGGGTTACAGCCCAAGCAATGTGTTGACCTAGTAAGAGCTCACAACCATACATTTAATTTTGTCACACTTGTTGAAAAGATAATTTTTTTATATTTTTTTTAAAAAAATAAATTTAAGAAAAACCAATATCATTGACCCATAATTTAAATAATGCTCCAATAAAAACAAAGAAATATCTTGATGATCAAAACCTTTACAAACAATGATAAAACAAATGCATAATTACTATTGAAAGGAAAGAAACAATGGCAGTTGGTTGAGCTTGGTCTTCAGATTTTTAAAATTTTTTCAAATTGACAAATAAAATCAGTCTTAGTTATAGGAAGAGAAAGACAAGGCTCATTTTATAATATTTAATTATGTAAATGTTTTTTTAAATCAATTAAAGTATTGATTATTGTGAAGGTATATCTTTAATAAAATCAAAATTGTGTCTATCATAAGAAAAAAAATAAAATAAGTGTTTGTATGAATACAAATAATACAACCACACATTATATAAAATATAATTACAGAGATACCCTTCATACAAAAAGCATATTATTTCTTGTGCATGTATTGTCTTGCATGCATGCACTCTTCTTATTAATCTCGAAAATTAAAATTTTTAATATAAAATATGAAATTGTTATATGTAATTCTCAACAAATATTATAAAGAATAGAATAATTATTAAATAAATGAAATACATGATACAAGAAATATTAAATTTTATTAATATAAATTAATATAACGGAAATACTTGAATTTGTCTAACGATTAAAAAACATGTAAATTATCTCAAAAATAATAACACTATACAAGATCCATAATTTATATACCCAAATTATCACACTAAAATTACTCACCAATTAAAGAAATAATTTATATATATATATATATATATATATATATATATATAGACGAAGGCGACAATCACCGTCCTACAAAAAGATGTCAAAAGAACAGTTACGGTGGCCAACGACCCTTGAGAATGTATTAAATATTAATTTCATTAATAATAATTGCTAGCCGGCAAATTCCTACAACAACCATGCAATTAGTTTGTTCTCAATCTTTCTCTTTGTTTCCATTCCATTTGGAGCTTTTCCCATGCATCAACCTACAAACATTTGGATCTTTCTCTTGTTAATTACCTTCCTATTCAATGTAAAATATATATTTATATATAGATTTGCCGGCCTTCAATTAATCATCATCATCTTCTTCTTCTTCTTCTTCTAATCTTCAATTTCATAGCATTCCAATTTCTCTCTTTGCTTTAACTGTGTCTCTTATTATAATTCAGTCTTTCTCTTATCAAATCTCTTATCTCTTTCTTGTTTAGAACATACTACTCTTGATTAATTTTTATTCCAATGGGAATTAGACTTCTTATCTTTGTGTTCATGATTAATTCTATACAATGTATCTTCTCTCAATTCATTCCTGCAGATAAGTACCTCATAAACTGTGGTTCTTCGACAAACACAACCATCGACAACCGAGTTTTCGCCTCCGATACATCATTTTCATCGATACTTTCAACACCAAAAGACATATCAGTGAACACCACAGCAAATTTAATATCATCATTCGACAATTCAGCTCTCTATAACACCTCCCGCGTCTTTGTCGGTCCCTCTTCATACTCATTTCCGATCAAAAAGATCGGTAGACACTACATTCGACTCTATTTCTTTGCCTTTTCACATCAAGCCTACAACCTTTCTGCAGCAACATTCTCTGTCTCGACTCAAAATTTCGTACTCTTGAGCAATTTTCAGACACCAAATGCTTCCACTGCAGTTTTCAAAGAGTTTTCGGTGAACATAACTTCGGAGAAACTCATTCTTTATTTTGAACCATTAGATTCTCTTGCTTTTATCAATGCAATTGAAGTTTTTTCAGCTCCTGATGATCTTATCACAAACACTGCAAAAAATCTCAATCCAAAAGGTACATACTCTGGTTTATCATCGAATGCATTCGAAACTGTTTATCGAATCAATATGGGAGGTCCAAAGATCACTCAAAAAAATGACACACTCTGGAGAACATGGATTCCGGATGCCGAATTCCTATTCAATACAAACTCAGCAACATTTGTGAATGTTTCGACACCAATAAAATACAAAAAAGGCAGTCCGACGAGAGAAATCGCCCCTGATTTCGTTTACAACATGGCGACAAAGGCTAGCGAATCTATTGACTGTCTCTAATCCTACGTTCAACGTGACGTGGGAGTTCAACGTCGATAAAAGTTCGACATACTTGATAAGAATGCATTTCTGTGACATTGTAAGTAATGCACTCAATCTTCTCTACTTCAATGTGTACATTAATGGCTATTCTGCAGATCAAAACCTTGATCTCTCTATTCTCACATCAAAGTCATTAGCAACACCATATTATGCTGATTATATAGCTACCGATGATTTGGGGAAAGTTCGAGTCAGTATCGGACCTTCAGATATGGAAAATATCAAGCCTGATGGCATTCTAAATGGTCTTGAGATCATGAAGATGAATCTCAACTCCATTGATGAGCTTAAATCAAGTTCAAAGAAGCACAAAATTGGTGTGATCTCTGGTACTGTTATTGGAGCATGTTCACTCATTGTATCTGTTGCTTGTCTTTATATGACAATCAAGAAAAAGAAGAAGGAGAAGAAGCTTTTGAAGAAGCATAATTCAAGGACATGGATACCCCTATCATTCTTTGGAAGCAAATCATATGGCAAAAAGAAGTAAAAACTCAAATGGAACAAGTTCAAGCTATGGAGAGTACTCAAACTCACAACTTGCACTTCAGTTCCCACTCATTGTCATCCAAGAAGCCACAAACAACTTCGATGAAAAGCCGGGTTATTGGTGTTGGAGGTTTCGGTAAGGTATACAGAGGTATATTAAGAGATGAAACAAGAGTAGCAGTGAAGAGAGGCAATCCAAAGTCACAGCAAGGTATGAAAGAGTTTCGAACCGAAATCGAGATGCTTTCGAGGTTGCGTCATCGCCATCTTGTTTCGCTAATCGGTTTCTGCGACGAAGACAAAGAAATGATCCTCATCTATGAGTTCATGGAGAAAGGCACTCTCAAAAGCCATCTCTATGGCTCATCAGTGACCAATCTAAGCTGGAAACAGAGGTTAGAGATATGCATTGGAGCAGCAAAAGGATTGCATTATCTTCACACAGGCCAACAAAAGGCTATAATTCACAGAGATGTTAAGTCAGCAAACATTCTTCTTGATGAGAACTTGATAGCAAAGGTTTCTGATTTCGGGTTATCGAAGACAGGGCCGGAGATGGATCAAACACATGTGAGCACTGCAGTGAAAGGCAGCTTTGGATATCTTGATCCTGAGTATTTCAGAAGACAACAACTCACTGAGAAATCCGATGTTTATTCGTTCGGTGTGGTCATGCTTGAAGTTTTATGCGCAAGACCGGTTATCGATCCTACATTGACAAGAGACATGGTGAATTTAGCCGAATGGGCAACCGAATATGTGAAGAGAGGAGAGTTAGAGAAGATCATAGATCACAAGCTCGACGGCAAGATCAAAGCTGAATCACTGAGGAAGTTCAGCGAGACGGCGATGAAGTGCTTAGCGGAGTTTGGTGTCGATAGGCCGACGGTGAATGATGTATTGTGGAACTTAGAGTATGCATTGCAGTTGCAAGAAGATGGAGAAGTTAGTGATCATGATGGACTTGAAGAGAATGGGAAGAGTTTGAAGGAGTTAGTTGATGTTTTTGGAGGGAACAAGTTGGAGGATGATTTGATTGATTTGAGTAAGACTTTTTCTGTGAGTAGAGTTTTCTCTCAATTGATCAAGATTGAAGAAGTAAGTATCATGAAGACTGAAGAAGGGAGGTAGATTTGATTTGATTTGATTGATAAATTTGGTTCATGGGATTGAGATTATTCAAAGTTTCAATTATTTGACATTGATGTTTTCATGTTGTTAATGTTAATTATGTGATAGTGATGTTTTGAAAATTTTAATTTGTTTGAGTGTGTTTCAATAAAGTTGGAAAATGTATCATATTTATGTATTTGTATATGTTTTTAAGTCAAATATATTTGGGGATTTTTTTTAACGGAATCATTTTAGCTTTTGAGCCACCATATGAAAGCTACAAAATACTTAATAAAGCTACGAAAGAAAATTTTTAGGTTTTTTAGATGCTCCATGAGCATAATTGGGCATTTGATAAAATTATTCTGGATCATTTTCATCAATAAAAATCAAGACTAAATTGAAAAAAGAAAAAAACTAAAAACTCAAAACCAATATATTTTTAAAAATGATATCTTTTTGTTTTATGACAATGGTAATACTGTTGTGTAAAGCGTTTATTGATTAACTTTATCTGTCTCTTTAATGCAGTAAGGTCATACTGGCTAGTAAAAAAGACAAACAGATGTAAACCCCCTCGGGAGAGATATAACTATATATATATATATATGTATATATCTATATATATATATATATATATATATATATATATATATATATATATATAATTTTTTAAAATTTAATTTAATTAAAATAATATAAAATTAAAGGTATGATTTTGTAAGAATATCCAAACTCTATACTTTTCTTCAATCTTTCATATTCATTAGTCAAATAATGGTAACTTAAAGTGTTCAACATTTTATAAATAGAACTAATGAAACAGAGAGAGGTACAATATATAACATTTAATGGTAATATTTTTCTTGTGATCATAAAACTTGGTTTTGAAGAGTTGGAAAGAAAAATATAAAATTTTGCATGGTGGTTGGTAATCTTGTTCCATCAATTGAAATGTGAAAATTAAGAAAAATTAATTAGTCGAAACTATCCAACTTCATTCATGTGTGTGTGAATGATTTACTAAATTTAAGAATTTTGGTCCACATTGGCATGCATAATTCTACAATAAATTTATGGCTAAAAGTCAAAGTGTAAAAACCAAAAGCAATTAAGTTCTAGATGCGTGTCTTAGTTTCCAAAGCTCATGGTTTCTTCTTCATTCCATTAATAAATTTTCAAGAAACTGATTTCTTCTTATTAAAACATAACGATATATTAACAAAAATATTTTCATTCACGCAAACCCAAAAAATAAAAATAAAAATCAATGATACATAATTTTTTTTTAAAATAACATAATATATATATATATATATATATATATTTACAAAATAGACAAATCATAGTTGTGCATAGAGTTAACACCTTAACTCAATTCAAGGGCGGCTCAAAGGGTAAAGCCAATCAAGCAACCGCTTTAGGCCCCTGAAAATTGGGGGCCTCATCTAAGTTTAAATCAATATAGTTTTTAAAATCTTATCACTATGGTTATAATAATAACTATGTACTGGGTAAATAATAGCTTCAAAATTTAATTTGTGGTCTCATTATTAACTTTAAATTTTTAAAATTTTTAAAATCTTATCCTTGAAATCATAATAATTATTTATTATATAATTAATTAATATTTAAACCTTTTTATTTAATTCTGCACTAATTTCAAATCTTCCGTCAACTAGCTTTTTAAAATAAAAACTAATAAATTAAGTTCTTAATTTTTTACTATGATGTATAATTAATTATATTTTTCTCCCACCAAACAAATTTATTTCCAAAAAAATGTAGCTTCAATACACAATTAATTATCTTTTCTCCCAACAAACAAATCTATTTCAAAAAAATGTAGCTTCAATATTGTTTTAATAATTTTTTTATTAACTAATTAAGGTCAGTTTTATGCTTGGGCTTTAGGCCTTTATAAGCCTTGAGGCGCCCCTGACTCAATTATGCTCACTCTGCGTGAACTCAAGTTTAAACCAACCTCTTCACTCTCCTCAGTGAAGAGACAAACACTCTACAAATGAGTTTTGGTGCCAATAGACCGAGATGTTGCTGGCATAAATAGTTTTTACTATATTTCTTTCTTTATTTATTGACCTCAGTGAGCAGGCAAACACTCTACACATGAGTTTTGGTGCCAATAGATCGAGATGTTACGGGCATAGATGGTTTTTTCTCTATTTTCTCTCTTTATGTTTTTTTATTGGTTGTTTTTTTCAATGAATTTTCATACGTTGATTAGGCTTTTTATTTCCCATTGCATAATAATTTCTTCTTGACCTTCACCAATATGCTCTCTTTCTTCTCCTTCTTTCCCAAAGGGTATCTTCTTAGATATCTTTGCCTACGAGTGAAGGTCTCTAACCATTGTTCATGGCTCACCATTATTATGATCCAATTTGGTGCTTTAGTGCTAGACTGCTTCTATGATTATATATATATATATATATATATACACCACCTGCTTTTATCTGTATCTCTTATAAAGTTTTCCTTCTATAAAGATTATAAATATAATGATATCTAAATTAATTTGAATATTTTGTGATGGATAATTAATGTAGAAATTATTGGGATGGTTTGAGATAATCATGGAGTAATTCAGATAATTTTTTTTATATAATTTCAAATTTGAGTTTGATTGGAAATTTGTAATAATGTATATATATGGATTCAGTGTTCTGTACTGTCCGTTTATTTTAATAATTTGTGGTTTATTCATTTTATAACAAAAATGTATATATATATATATATGAGTAAAATTACCAAAAACTCCTCATATATTTTTATTTTGATTATATAATCTTCTAATATTCTATTTACGTTTTAGTTTCTACTTTTTAAATTTCTTTCTATATGATCTTATATTATTAATATTTTAATAGAATTTCAAAATATAGTCTTGGCACCCACAATGGTCACTGTGTAAAAGCAATGAGGGGAAGCTCTCTCCCTTGCACTTATTAAGAAGTGAGAGAGATTGTGAGGGTACAAGATAAAAGATAATCTTTTAATTTATTTTATTTTTTATTTTAATTTAAATTTGAAAATAAATGTTTTAAAAGTAGAAAATATCTTAAATATTTGTTTAATTTGAAATAATTTTTGAAGAATTAAAAGGATTGGACGGACATGGTGATACTTACTGTCCTTTATACACACACATGATTGACCACAGTCTACTATGGCTCGGATAGAATTTTATTAAAAATATAATAAATAAATAAATAAAAACTAATATGTTTGGATCGATTTATGGAAAAGTATTTACAAAAAACACTTGAATTTAATTGTTGAATCACAATATTATTTATTTATTTTTTTAATAATAGACAACAAGTATCTCACTTAAAAATTTATTAAAAAAACAGACATACGTCACATGAAATAATGAAAATTCATCATGTACACAATTAAAAGATCTACATAAATTATACCGACAAAATAATTATACTGAATTAAGCGGTGGTTATCATTTAATTTTTTTAATAAATATAAAAGAAAACTTAAATAATACTTCTTCACACTGCCCAAAAACGATTTGTTGTTTTCAAGACAAATAATTAAATAAATCATCATCAATCTATAATTAAAAACAATGATCCAACAAAGACAAACATATATCTCGATAATCAAAACCTCCATAAAGATAATTAAAACAATAATAAAAAGAAAAAGAACCCACATAAACTCAATCCATCCAAAAATTTCATTTCTGCTTGTAAAACAAGATGAATAGCAGATAAACACCCTCACCAAATTCTCTCCATCAAATCATCACTCAATCCTTCTTCCAAAACAATCAAAACCATGCTTAATTTAATCAAAAAAACAATTATGCTGCCAAGCTAACCACCTTCCTTACAATATTAACATTAATAACCTTCCCATTAATCACACTCTTAATCACCCACTTCCACTGTTTTCCTTCTCTTCTTCTCATTGGCCCTCTTAACCACCACTTCTTCTTTATTCCTCTATATATATATATATATATACATATACAGCCTCTACTTCATCACTAAGCTAAACCTTCATATAATCAATCCATGGATAAACTTCCATTCTTCAAGTGCTGCACTTCAATGGCAGGTTGGCTTCCCGGCCACCAGAAGCATGTCCATAACCGAAACGAAGTCGAAACACAAGCACCAACCGAGGTCGAGCTCGGTATTGGCATATCCGGTGAGACCGATAAACCGGCACCGTCTTTTCGTCTATCATTCACTGACCTTACTTACAGTGTGAAGAAGAGAAGGAAAGAAACTGATAAATTTTTACTTTGCTGTCGATCACCGGAGCCGGAGATGAAGAAGATGGTGCTTGACTCGATCTCCGGCGAGGCCAAAGACGGTGAAATTCTAGCTGTGTTTGGAGCTAGTGGCTCTGGCAAGTCCACCCTCATTGATGCCTTAGCTCACCGGATTTCTCGAGAAAGCCTTAAGGGTTGTATCACTCTCAATGGCGAGCCACTCGCCGGAGCTCAATTGAGAAGTATCTCAGCCTATGTTATGCAAGATGACCTTCTGTTTCCAATGCTCACCGTTGAAGAGACTTTGATGTTCTCAGCTGAATTCCGGCTACCTCGATCATTATCGAAGACGAAGAAGAAAGCTAGAGTTCAAAATCTTATTGATCAGCTCGGTCTCCGGGACGCTGCCGGAACAATAATTGGAGATGAAGGTCATCGTGGAATCTCCGGTGGTGAGCGTCGCCGTGTTTCGATAGGCATAGACATTGTGCATGATCCAATTCTTTTGTTTCTCGACGAGCCGACTTCCGGCCTTGATTCGACGTCGGCGTTCATGGTAGTCAAGGTTTTGAAGAACATTGCTGAGACCGGAAGTATTATTATCATGTCTGTGCATCAACCGAGTTCGAGAATTGTCGAACTTCTTGATCATCTGATCATACTCTCACAAGGCAGGACAGCTTACACTGGAACCCCCAGTGACATGCCTAGTTTCTTCTCCGACTTCGGTCGTCCAGTGCCGGAGAATGAGAATCCCTACTGAGTTCGCTCTCGATCTAATTCGTGAGCTCGAATCGTCGAATAGCACCGAACCACTCATCGAATTCAATAGAACATGGAATAACAACAAGCACAACCACTGTGATCCATCGGAGTTATCAATGGAAGTACTACCATTACAAGCCGCCATCGCCGGCAGCATCTCTAAAGGAAAACTAGTAACAAGAGAGAGCGAATTCGCCAATCCGGTCCACATCGAGACGGCAGTATTAACAAAGAGATCACTCACAAACATGCGAAGAATGCCGGAATTGTTCCTGATGCGACTTGGTACAGTGTTCATCACTGGCTTCATCCTCGCCACGATCTTCTGGAAGCTCGATAACTCCCCGAAGGGAGCTCGAGAGCGGCTCGGCTTCTTCGCCTTTGCAATGTCGACAATGTTCTACACAACAGCTGATGCTCTCCCTGTCTTCCTCCATGAACGCTACATTTTCATGAGGGAGACATCCTACAACGCTTACCGGCGATCATCCTACGTCCTCTCAAACATCATTGCAAGTTTTCCGGCACTTGTAGTCCTATCGGTAACCTTTGCGGTGACAACTTTCTTCGCGGTAGGACTCGCCGGAGGATCAAATGGCTTCTTCTTCTACTTCTTGATGATACTAGCTTCATTTTGGACCGGAAGTTCTTTCGTATCTTTTATCTCCGGTGTGGTATCACATGTGATAGTTGGTTATGTCGTCGTCGTCGCCATTCTCGCATACTTCCTACTATTTTGTGGCTTTTTCATTAACCGAAACCGAATACCGAGTTATTGGATATGGTTTCATTACTTATCATTGGTGAAATATCCTTATGAAGCAGTGATGAAGAGTGAGTTTGATGATTCAGTTAAGTGTTTTGTTAAAGGGATTCAGATATTTGATGGTTCTCCTCTTGGAGGGTTGTCTGATGGGATGAAGGTGAAGGTTTTGAAAGCTATAAGCAATGCATTGGGAGTGAATATAACTAGAGATACTTGTGTTACTAATGGGAGGGATATATTGCAGCAACAAGCCATTAATGATTTGAGTAAGTGGAATTGTTTTTGGGTTACTGTTGCTTGGGGCTTCTTTTTCAGGATCTTGTTTTACTTTGCTCTTTTGATTGGGAGTAAGAATAAGAGAAGGTAAGAGTCCTTTTTGTGTTTTGAGTGGATGAAGAATAACTCCATTTTGTTGAAATGGGGAGAGATTATATATAGTTATTATGTGTTGTTATGTTGTTTTGGGTTAAGTATTTTTCAAGTGATTGTTGTTGTATAATGAAGAACAAAAGGATGAATGAAATGTTGTTTAATTTAGTATATGATTTTATTGTTGCACAAAGTAAAATTTGGCCTCATGGTCACAATCCAAAAGAACAAAAACAGTCCACATTGTCTTCTACAACTTAGTGAGGCAAATCTCACCTCATTGGTGCAACCATTTGCTCTGTTTTTATTTTTCTTAACAAGAAACCAACTACTAAATTTCATAATAAATTCTGAAAGCAACTGTCTATATAAAGAAAGACTCCACACTACATAGAAATCAAGGTTGGTTCCATGCCTTTTTTTCAGACACAATCAAAATCTATGGAAATAGATTATTAAATCTCAATATAAACATGATAGTTCATCAATCAAATCTAAGCTTAAAACTAGTCATTTATGATCAACTGAACACCTTCCAAGTTTTTAACAAGCAAACAAAAAAAGATTTAGGTATATATATAGCACATCATTTTGTTTATATTGTAAAGGACAGAGTTACAAGAAAATTAATTAAGATTGCTCAAGTGGTTTTCTTCAAATAAATAAGGATGCTCATCAATCAAATCAACACAAGTACTTGCCTTTCATTCCTGCATGCCTTCAATCATCATCATAAGGAACAAGATTACTTCATCTACAAAGTTTTACAGCGCAGTAAATATCAAAATAATTAACAATCTCACATCGGTTAAATTTAAAAAATATAATCTGTATTACCTATCATGCTTTCTTAAGCTTTTGAATTAAATCAAATACAAATAAAAAAAAAAACACTAAAAACATAACCAGTAACCCATGACAATGATAATCTCATCTCACCATTTTTTAACTTTTTATAAATCAAATACTAATCTTCATTTAATATGCAAGCACTAGTTCTAAAATTTTTTTTTTTCTCAGTATAATCCGAAGATTGATCATCTAACTCGGTGTCCTTAACCAATCCAGTAATACAAGATTTTAAACTATAAATCTGTAACTACATACATTAGAAACTCATCTCCACCACATGCATCTAAAAGGACTCGCCTTTATCCAATTTGGTGATGCAAAATTTTAAACTACAAATCTACAACCACATTAGGAATTCATCAACACCACGTGTATCTAACATGATTTGAACTTCAAGATTTTTGAAAATTATCACATGCATCCAACCCAACTCGAACTTGCACATTATCTCTTCATTGAAAAACCTGGTCTTGCTTTTTCTTTTGGGTTGTTACCGTTGGTTTTTACTTGTCTGTTTTTTTCTTTTTTTTAATAAAAGTATAATAATCTAATTAGTCTTTTTTTAATTTTTCTTTCTCTTTTCCTTTTTAGTCCATTTTATTCCGAAGTGGATCAGCGTCAAAAAGTAAAGAATAGTCTGGAGCGTTTTCGAATAGAGGAACAAAAAGAGAAGTGGGAAAAAAATAAAAATAATTTTTGATTATACCTTTAGTAAAAATCATGATTTAACCTATTTTTTTATTTTAAAAACCCCTCCTGTCTCCAAAGATAATCTCACCAATATTTCCATCAATTTTGCTAATTATTAAATTTAATCATATATTTATATTTTAATTTTTTTTATACCTCCTCCACACTCAATTATTTGTCTTTTATAACTCCAAATTCAATTATTATTAAAAATTAATGTACAACTTTGATTTCTTTTTTCTTTTATGTTTCTTTTTCATCATCACAAATTAAAAAGTTAATGAAATACACAAACATGAGCCAAAAGCTTCACATAAATTCACCAATCAAACTGAAACACATAATAATTCAACCAAACATGTACCTAAACCAACCATTAGAAACTATTATGGAGAATATTAAAAAACAGAAAAAAATAAATAAATAAATAAATAAATTTTTGTTGAGAATTACCAACCAGAAAACAATAAAAAAAGACCTCTTGCCCTAATTAACATTGCATTACTTCAAAAGTACAATTTTTTTAATACAAAGATCACTGAAACTCAAAATCCCCAAAAAGATGCAACCTTTAATACAACCCCACTGACCTCTCTTCTTGACAGCAAGACTTTGCCCAATCGAAACCCTAACCACCGAAACCATACAGAGTACGACCCTGGCGTTTCAAAGCATAGACTACATCCATGGCAGTGACCGTCTTCCTCCTCGCATGCTCTGTGTACGTCACCGCATCCCGGATCACATTCTCCAAGAAAATCTTCAGCACCCCACGAGTCTCCTCATAGATCAACCCGCTAATCCGCTTCACGCCGCCACGGCGAGCGAGGCGGCGGATCGCCGGCTTGGTGATGCCTTGGATGTTATCTCGAAGGACTTTGCGGTGACGCTTCGCGCCTCCTTTGCCCAATCCTTTGCCTCCCTTGCCACGGCCCGACATTGTTGATCTCCTCGATGAAAGATCGAAACCCTAGGACAAAGATTGAAGAAGAGGATCGAAAATTAGGGTTTTTGATTTTGAGGATGAGTTGATGGATGAGAAGGGATCTTATATAATGTAATAAAGAAGAGGTTGATGAAGGGTTCGATCCACGAGAAATCAGCCAAGATGTTCCTGACCGTTCATTTTGAAAAATCAACGGTTGATAAGTGTTTCTTTTTTGTATGTTGGATTGATGACGTGGCGAGCAGTGGAAATAGAGACATGTGCAATGCACGTGATATATGTATGTATAGAGGTATATATGTATGTGTATGTATGTATATATATGTATGTATAGAGGTTTCTTGTATTAGTTGTATGTAATTATTAATTCATTGAAATGCATAAGTTTGGTTATTATTGCAAATATTTTCGTATTTAAATAGGTATTTGTAAGTGCATAATTTTTTTAACTTGTTTTTATTAAAAATATATCAAGAACATTTCATATAAAAATAAATTAAATGGTCATTGTCAAATAATGAATAGAAAGAAATAAATTCGTAATGTGCACAGACAAAAACTAATAATATTAATATTACTGCTGGTAATTAATTAGGTAGATGTAATGACTCTAATGAGTGTCTGGTTTGGATTGGGGTTTAAAGTTACATTAAAATATTGTGTTGGGACAAAACTTACATTAAAATTTTAGTTTTAGAAGTAATAATCGGGGTTTATTAATTTTAATAAAATTTAAAAGCCTCTATGAGATATATGAAAAAAAGCTACAACCGTAACAACAGCCAAGCAGTTAAAACACTTAATTTCCTGCATATGAACTACCTCCCAATATTGATATAATTTAAAAAAAAAAATGAATAAACTACAAATACAATAAAAATGAGGAGAAACATACAAACAAAAAATAGTATAAAAAATGTGTTTTTAAAATTGAAAACAATACCTTATATAAACACAGTCATCAATTTTCAGTTAAAAAAACAAAACACAAACTTTTGGATAGACTAATATCAAACATTCAGAAAATAAATCTCCAAATCAAATGCATTTTTCCAAGACATTAAAATCCAAAAAATCACACACAAACACACAAATAAAAATAAAAATAAAAAATATTTAATGCATGATGCTAAAAGAGAAGATTATATATATATATATATAGATCAATGACTTTGATCAGGTTGAAAGGGTTTTGAGGTCTTCATCTGTAAGAAGGGGAGGTACAACCAAGGCCTGCTGCACAATGAAACCTGCTTCTCTGCAAGCCTTCTCAAGAAGCTTGACTTGTTCAGTTCCATCAGGGCAAAATGCAACTACAGCTCCTCCACTGCCTGTAAACTTTGCAGCTGCACCTACACTTCGCGCCGTCTCGATCATTTTGATGTTAAGGGAACCTAAAACTTCATCTCCAAACATTTGTCTAAATCAAACATAAAACATTGTCTATCAAAGATGAGTTTCATGATCTCAGAATTATCACGGAGAATGCTGATGCAGAGTATTAAATGAAGTAACTATGCATCATTGTTTGTTTACCTCCTCAGATCGAAGTTACGGTTCATTAGTTTGGTCAGTTCAGTATGATTTTTTGCAAGCAAAACCTCACGACCATCAACTCCTATCTTTCGCAACCTCTTTCATAGACGATATTATAAATTTGTCTCCTTCTAGCCACCTCTTCCGAACTGTGCTGTGCACCTAGCATCAACACATGGTTGTGGCAAGTACTCAAAGGTGTAAGACTAAAAAATTCAGGATATATCAGCATATTAATAGCAGTCAATTAATCATGCTATATCAAAGACTTACCAAGAAAAACATTTAGTAAAAGTTTAATTATCAGTTAAATGTTCCTCTAATACCATTTTCACTAGCCCACTTAATAATGGATTATGCAAGTTATAACAATTAATGGCAGTTTGACACAAAAGCTATCAGCAGATAGATCAAGTTATAACAATGGTTGTGCTTGAAGTAACTTTATTGTTCTCATGGACAGCTTATGATTTTTCGGACTTTCTTGAAGCAATTCAGGATCAAAGTTTAGCTTCTTTGGTGCATGGGGATCAATGACTGAACTGAGAAGTAAAGATGAAGGGCAGTAGAACTTTGGTAGAGATTCAGTCATAAGGTTCAAGCTCACTGATGCTCCATCCACAATATTAAGTTACTCTATAGATTGAGTGTTATAGCACCATAAATTCAAATAAACTGAACTAATCAAGAAGAAAATCTAGTGATGAAGAGATATTGTTCCCTTGATTAAAAGAGATGGCAACAACAATAGAATGGTTTAAAAAACAAAAAAGAAGCAAAAATACAATCAAAAACTAACCTTTCCTGAGTCACTTGGATTCTCTGCATAAACAAGATAAAGAGGAGGGAGAAGGCTAATGTCCATAGGTGTGTACTTGCCATGTCCCAGCTTATTCAAACATTCCTTGCTAAAATCCTGAAAATATAATGCCTTAAAAGCATAACACAAATCCAAGCATGAAGATTTCCGACACAAAGAACTAAAGTATCCCCCTATTTACTCTCATCATTTGGTCCAAGACCCACAGATTGGCTCAAGGCCCAAGCCTAATCTAAAATTAATGTTTGACGAGTAAGTCCAAACCCGACCGAAATAAACCATGAATTGGATATGGATATCATTTTTCGAGTCAGCCCTTTTGAATTTTGGTTGACCCTATAATCTGACCCGTTGAATTTATTATTAAATATTAATAATAGAAATTTAAAAATATATATATTACAAATTGATTGATTTTGATAAGCTCATCAAACAAGGGAGCTAACAAGCTAACTAGTTAACAGTCATGGGCATAAACTATTCATGAGGCACCGTTGGATATGGACTTGGGCTTGGTCAAAGCCTCAATTTTTTGGGCCGGCTCACCCAAGCCCGGCCCAATGATGAGAGTAACTCGCTATAATGTCACTCTTTTAAGAAGTCAAAAATTAAATACCATATCAACAAGACCGCCATAAACTTGTGCAACCCGATCTTGAAGACCAGCAATAATACCAAGTTCTTTTTCTGCAGCAAGAATCAAATCAGGTCTGATTTCAACTTTTATGAGGTGCCTGACTTTGTAGAAATCAAGAAGGCAGTTCAATGCAGCACAAACAATTGCACTAGAACCTGAAAGCCCTGTCTGAAATTAAGCTCAAAATAAGTCATTCCTTTAAGCAAAAATGTATTTTTGATTGTGCAAACTAAGAACATACTTATTTTGTGTGTTGTGTGTAGGCATCAAATCAACATCCAGTAAGACTATATATGTTGGTTCAAGGTCAATCAAACAATCTATCAAGTGAATAATAATAAAAAAAAAATTTACCTGGCGAGGAATATTGGTGTCATAAGAAAGTGTAAAATTCCCCTTCTTTAACTCAATGTTATTATCAGAACAATATTTGTAGAACACTTTACAGAGCGCCATAAGCAAGCGCACACCTCCATAATAACCTTCACTCTCCAACCTTTTAATCTGCCCAAATAATGACCATCACAAAATGAATTAAATTAATAGCAACCAAATACATTCATATACTAATTCTACAACTTTTCAAGGGTTGATAACATGGGAGGCTAAGTACCACAGTTCCCCTGCTGGTCCCAAAAGTTTGCTATCCCCTACATTTATTTACCATATTATTTGTTCAATCAATGCCTGGTTGAAAAGATGCAGCATTATGATCTCCAATCTGATTTCTCATAAATAAAAATGCATACATTATGCTTGGATTAAAAAAAAAACAGAGGGAATTAAAAAACCAAGAAAAGAAGATTGTGTTCATGTTCTGGTTCTTCAAAGAAACTATATTGAAAATTTTTCATTTTCTTTTTACTTTCACCAACTTCCATTATTTTCTTTCCAATGTACCAAAAATATATTTTTTATATAAAATTGATTAACTAAATAAACTAAATTCTTAACACACTAAATTTTATTTTAATAAATGTGAATAAACCACGACTTTATTAAAAAATAAAAACAAGAGAACAAGATAAACACTGAAAAGAAAAAGAACAGAATAAAACAACAGACTGAAAAAATAAAATAAAATAAAATAACGACAACAGACTGAAACTTTACCAAGGACGAGGTTTACAAAACCCAAAAGATAAAAAAATAGAAAAGAAGAGAGATAATTGGGAAGGCAACCTCCTGGAGACACAGGCCTATCCTAACTACTGAAGAGAGTGGATTACTCCTGGGAGATGGCAAACTATTTATTAATATCATCAAACTATGTTTTTTTTAAATTTAAACATGATGATATAATGGCAGCATTTTCACATTAATTAAGCAGTTTTGTGTGATATTTTTGTTTAAATTTTTACATTTAAATGAATACACACACCAAGAAACAACAATCAGGAAATTCAATCAAGAACAATATGAAAAAACCAAAAAAAATTCAAATCTCAAAACAATAAAACCCTAATCAAGAAAGGGCAAAGGAAATGAGGGATTAAAACAAAAATGGGAGATCAGAGATCCAAATCATCCAATAATAAGGGTTTAAGACGGGAATTAGCTCATACGAGATGTCCGATGGAGGAGAAGGAGACGAGATCATGGACAGGGTGTGGTTTGATGACGAGATCCGGCGAGGGTTGAAGCCGGGCGGAGGCCCAGAAATTGGCGAGCGAGAAGGAGATGGTGTGGCCATAGTAGACGTCGCTGGGGTTGCCGAGAAGACCTATACGAGCATAGGCCTTGTGCTCGATGATCGCCTCGTCGGTGGACATTGGCAAGGCCGACGAGGATCGCTCGCGCTCTTGTTTGCTTCTCTCCGTCGTTGTCGTCGCGCGTCGCCGCTGTCGAGATGCACGAGTGATCCAATCTGGTTTCCTTTTATAAGACGGAAGGGCAAAGTATTAAAGTGGGACCCATGCATGATGGGTGATTGATAAGAAAATCGATTTTATTGGGAAAATTAAAGTTTTTTCATTACTGTGATTTTGACTAATTATGACGTCAGCTTGAGTTAATATTTATCCATTTTGAAATAGATTACATGTAAATATATATATATTTATTGTGATAAGTCATCGTCAGAACTCAGTAGATAAAACAAAAAACAAAAGAGACAATTGAATAAAAAAACATACTTAAAACATGCAAAATAGAGAATCAATAATTGAGAAATTTTATATATATCCCGATGGTAACTATTTATTTTGCGATTAAAAGATCCCGAGGTTGAATCTCTAGTATTATAATTCATGTTCAAAATTATTTGTGAGAGTTTTTGTGTAAAAAAATTAATTAAGTTTATACTGAGTTTAAAAAATCATATATATCCCAATGACTGAGCTTATACTGAGTTTAGATGATTTAATTGTTTATCAACAATGAATGATTTGAATCCAACCGGATCCGTTAGAAACACACCCTCTATGTATATAATTATTTAATTTAGATGTGAGCTCAAAAATCAATCTGCTGATACTACTATGCTGTTCCATATTTATACACAAGAATTGGATGGGAACAAACAGAAATTCTAAAAAAAATATTTATATCCTACTTCAAAAAATGTTTACTTAAACCTCTGTATAATTTTTTTCCCAAAGTTGATTATCGTTTAACTTCTTTTTCCATTTGGAAAAAAATAAACAAATAATAAGCAAATGATTCCAACAACTCATTTTCATAAAAACATACAAACTATTTTTCTAAACTTTTAAGTCAAGCACTTTGACTGATTTTTTTAGATTTTAGACTTCGGACACTAATAGCAAGAAATTTTAAGGAGAAAAAAAAACACAAATGACAAACAGTCAACACAATCTTATTAATCAAGCAGAAAACTGTCCTAAAGTCATCTGATCAAACATAGCACGCAACCAGAATAAAAGCACAATAAATATTTGAAAACTCCTACAGACACAATATAAGCAAATAAGAGACTATTCAGAATGCAAATAAGAAATCAGTTCTGCAACATAACACTGGTAACTTATTTTGTTCATGCAAAGTGTATTGCATGATATCAGGAAAAGCAAGAAGAGACTGGATCAATCAGTCCTGAGGGGACTCGCTTCCCCTGGGCGATGATGCATGATTGCCATCATCTCTGTCATCCATTGGGCTAGCGCCACGGCCATTGGTGTCGGGGCTGCGGTACCGGGCTGGGCTCCGGCTGTCATCTCTGTTCTCCCTCCTAGGGCTCTCGCTGTAATCGGACCCATTGCGCTCCTGTTCAGGTTGCCTGTGTTCCTTAGCAACAGGGCTAAGACGATCTCTAGGGCTCCGGCTACCAATCGGGGAGGCACTGTGGCTGCGGCTTGGTGGTGGGCTCTTTTTGGGCACAGGACTTCTGCTACCCCTTGGGCTCCTTGACCTTCTCTCGTCTCTTTCAGTGCTGCGTCCTGATCTCTTCGGAGGTGGGGTCCTTGATCGGCTGGCAAGCAAGCATTGTAAACGTCAAACAACGAGGATAAACACATGCAGTGCCCTCGCTAAAATCTCAGCGGATCTTTCAAAAACATGACAAATCAGCCACTTGCATGGTTATGGTAGATCACAAAAGCAAGACAAGGGATGGAGTTCAGCCATCAAAGTGAGACAAACCATGACTTTGATAATTAAAGAGAAATAAAGTAAACACCACACCTGTAGCTCCGGCTTCGACTGTAGCTTCTGCTCCGACTCCTACCACCACGATAAGGAGATGGAGAACGAGAATAGCTCCTGCCACTGCCACGCCTGACATAGAATGTTATAGTAAAACTAGTGCCAAGGAACATGCACATAAACAAAAATGGGAAGAGTGGCTAAGAAGTGCCTACTTAAGATTCTTAGGACTGTTCTGACAGTTTCGCTCTATGTGTCCTCTTTCTCCACAGCGATAGCATTTGTTTTTCCAGTCTCCAGCTTTGCAATCTCGAGCCCAATGCCCATCAATCCCACAATTGAAGCAACGACCAGATCCAGGAGGTGGCCCTCTTCCTAGATATTCTCGAGAACCTCTAGGTCCCTGCATTACAATTACAGAGATTAAAGACAACATATAACTAAAATATACATGCTCAGATGCCCTGGAACAAAATTATAATCTGAACTTCTGTATTTAAATGTAAATATCTAAATAAGAGACATACCCCCCTAGCAAATTCTACAATAATGCGACTTCCATCAAACTCCCGACCATCCAAGCTGTATCTTGCATCATCAGCATCCCTTGGATCGCTAAACTCCTATAAATTTGTACAATGGAACAGAAAACAAAAAAAATGCAAAAACAACCACAATAGGATAAAACAACCTGGACTTTAAAGGCAATAACAAAACAGTTATGTTGCAAAAGAGTTTTGCAACAATATCAAGGAGACCACAAAATAAAAGATTATTCAAACTCAAAATAAAAACAATGATTCAAAAAAAAAAAGGAAGAAATACTTACAACAAAGGCGAAATCATGCTTCATATCCACGTCCCGTACTCTGCGGAAATGGTTGCCAGAAATAGTAAGCCCATCATGACTAAGTTCCGAAGGGAATCATACTTCGCCCATCAGATGAATAAAACACCACTTCGAGATTGTTGCGATTTCCAAATAAAACATGCAATAACGTTACACAAAGAATCGCCAAAGTCTATACATTGCAAGAATGGCCACCAATTGCACCATGGGCACCCTCTCACCATATAGACCTCCAGGCTGGGCAAAATGCCCAACAACCTTCAACAAGATTATTACAGTTAAAAAAACACAACACCTGGGGGTTCTCATAACATAACAGAAAAAAATAACGTGAACCCAAGCACAGAATGCTTGACTGGCAACGGACAATTGATGGTCAACCAAGTTACCCTAAAACCTTCTCCCGAATACAGGCGCCCACTAAAAAAGGTTCACAGTAGAAAATCATGCTAACTGGTCTTAAGAAGACACTTGACTTTTGTTAGTGGCAATCATCATCATGCAACCATAAACACCTTAATTTAGATGAATATATCATAATACATCACACAATATTGGAAAAAATTAAATCACAACCTTCCGTATCTGCTGAAGAGGTGCTCCAAATCACGAGAGCGAGTGCGCGAGGACAAACGCCCAACATACAATCTTGTGTTGCCATATCGATCATCATAACGAGGCATTTCTGCAACAGAAGAATAACAAAAAAATTCAAACAATACAAAAGCACAAATCATGAAAAGGATACCAAAGCTAATCCACAAAACCAAGTAAAATATTGAAACATAAATAAGGCAAAAACCACATACTAATGATGAATCAAAAATAAGTATCACAACACAATCATCAAGAGAAAAAAATATATGTTGAGATAAAACTAGAATACCACGCTCACATACAACTAAAGAAAAAGAAACATTTTCAAGAATGGTGGATTACTAGCTAAGAGAGAAAATAATAGGGTCACCAAATTTTTGGCAATCAAGCACATGAAAAAGAATTGGAGTTTGATCAATCAAATGACTTCATGGTTAAGCAACACTGATTAAATCATGCATGTTTATTAATCAGCAATAAATAGTGCATGTCCGTGTGTGCCATCTTTTATGCATTATCAAGCCCAAAATTATACTAATTCATCTCTATCTACACAAAATTGCGACCAAATAATGCCGCTAAACAAATACGCCTGAACTTGCTTGCGAATTAATGAAACAGTATAGATGATTAAATCAAAATCATTAGTCAATAAAAGCCCACAGAATTGAATCCAATACCACGAAAAAATAATTCTTGACGACAGGAAAATACAGCATAATTCCGTAATTAAAAAAAAACTTTAATGATTTAGATCCTGAAACAAAAACCAGGATAATCAAAATCCGAAAGTTTCCAAAATTTCGACTGTTTACCAATCCAGAACCATGAATCAAAACTAAAAGAATGAATCACTAAAAACCCTCAATTACGAATTCGTGCCGAGAATAACAAGAGTAAAAATTCACTTAAAGCGCAAGATCTAACACAAGAACATCAGATCCATAAGCTCTGACAATACACAAGTTAAAAGGAATTCAAAAATCAGTAAGATAAAAATCATCACCATGATCCATAAAAATTCACACATAATTAAGCAATCAAGCAAAAAAGAACCATGGAACAGATAAATCCACTATCAACAGTGATAATAAATCGAAAATCGAAGAACTATAGACGAAGATCGAAGAGAAGAATCCATACCAGCGAGATCGAAGAGGAGCGGAGGAAACCCTAGACTTGCTCGAAGACTGCGCGAACCGGCGGATCAATTGTGAGAATCCCCTTTCTGTGTTTATATAGGGTCATCTAGATGTGATTGAACGGCTGAGATTCTATTACAGTAAATCGACGGTCGAGATGGCCCCTGTCTATTAGGGTGTGAATCTTATATAAAGAAAAGTTTTTTTTTTTTTGTTACGGTTTGAATTCCATGAGTGAGGTGGCTCATTTTTATTTTGAACATCAAACTCTAATTTACATTAATTTGATTATTTAATTTTAATTTAACTTCATTGGATAATAAATCAAAGATTTTAACCCCTAACTAATTATATAATTATCAAAAAATCTGAGTCGTTTCCCCAAAACATATTATTAAATATATTGGAGGTGTCATATCATCAAAAAGAGTCAAATCATTTATTTGGGAGCTGAAATCTCTTGATTTACTATGAAGTAAAATTAAATTAAAATTGAGTGATCAAATTGATATAAATTTAAGTTCGGTGATCAAAGTGAAAATGCATCAAAGTTTAGTAACCTATGACAGTAATTACATCGTCAAAAAGTATATTTTCCCCTTATTTTTTTATTTTTAAAAAATAAATATTTTGATTAAGTGATTAATGTTTTAAACAAACGAAAAAAAAAAGGTTAAATCATATTTTAAACAGTATGTCAAAATCTCAAAAAATCAGTGAAAATATGCTAATCACTTTTTGGTACATAAGCATTGATTCTTTAGCGTGGAGTATTTGCGTTCGACTAAAGGAGTTAGTTCGAATTATAATTCACACTGAATGAGAGTATAAATGTTTTAAGTGAATAATTTTGTGCTTGTGCAATTTTTTTTAGGTGATTTGTTATCTTACTAAAATAAAATTATAAGTATAAAAATCAACAAACAAAATTTAAAATAATTTAAAGATAAGATATGATAAATACATATAATATAAAAAATAATTTCACCATTAGAATCAAGTGAGGAGTTAAGAGATCCACTGTATTTCACAACATTAGTTGAGTTTTAAAATAATTTCTGTACCGAACCGAGTTCGAGTTTTCATCGAATCGAGCCCGAGTAGCTTGCGAGTAGAGGTGTATCATTTATACCCCTACTTATGGACTATGGAGAGATGAACCCATGGAATCAGTTACTATAAACCCTAGATTTGGTTCTGTTTTGTCTATTGGATTACTTCTATTTAATAACTTATAAAGTAAAGTATATGGATCTTTTAAGATAATTACCAATCTATTTTTAGATTATATAATAAAAATAATAAAATTTATAAGACATTATTAAGAATGAGCGTCTTGGTTCTTTGGTGGTTACCACAGAATCATGTTCACCGGATCAAAAATTTATGGACTATGGGCTTTGATCAAATTGGTTTATGATTAACTAAAAATGGAATCATTTGTGTCTTTCATTGATTAAAAATAGATAAATTTAAGAACTATGTAAAACATTTAAATGTTATATATATATATATAATATATATTAATCAAAGCCAATTAGACACGACCTATAATGTAAAATATATATTTTTTTAAATAAAGGGGTTTTTTTGAAAAGTAAGTTGATGCTAAATAATTTAATTATTTTCCGAAAGTGCGGAGTACTAAAAAAACTCAAACTTAAAAAAACCTCTACCGACAAATGAAAAAAAAATCAATTTGCTAACTGTTAACGTCTGCTTGACAACTTTGGTACATTTATTTTTCTTATTTATTTTTTTATTTTTTCTCATGGATGTATGTTTATATCAAGTATATATGTTTTGCTTGTTTTGTAATTATAGTTATTTGAAGTTAGAAACTTTCCAATACTCTAAAATCATTGTGTTACAAAAACTTTATTTTTTTAATTTATTATTTTAAATTTTAAAAATTCCAAAAATCACTTGTTGTTATGTTTTGCTATAGGGAAAAAAATTTAGAGGAGGGAAAAAAACACTCAACACTGTTTAAAAAAAATTAAGAAAAAATAAATTATAAATTTTTGAAAGTTTAAAAATTATTTAAATAAACCACTCTGACCTTTGAATGTTTTTTTAGACAATTTTTTTAGTTTACTTTTTTTTTCAATCATTGTAACCTACTCTGTTAGTTTATTATATCTTACTAGTATGTAATTTCCGTTTAATAAATATAATTTTTGTTTAACATTAAGTGTTTACATGTAACCATATAAGTTTTTATTTAATATACTATATTTTTGTTTAATATTTATTTTTAATATTTAATATTTGACATTTTTATTTAATATTATATATTTTTACTTAAAAAACTGAGTGACATTTCATTTAATATCAACCACTTTTATGATAAAAGCACTAAAAAGTAATGGTAAGAAATTTTTTTTTTTTTAAGAATACCCAAATTTACAAATATGCCACAACATCTACGGAGGTTTAAATTTAATGTAAAAATATTTTTCTGATGTATCTTCATTGTCCTTTGACCAAAGAGTTGGCATGGAAATAATTAGTAGCCGTTTCTCTTCAGAGCAACAGGAAGTTCATCAAAGTTGAACAATTTGTGAATAAATAAAATTTAGAGGGATTTTTAAGGTATTTCGAGGAAAAAACTAAATACTAATTTTCAAAAATAAAAAAATTATCAGAGATATATATATTTATGTAAAAAAATCAAAGCCCGGCAGGTCCCTCGAAATTTATGAAAAAGTACGTGTCCTTTTGGCAAAAATTAGGCTGGTCTTTTTCACATGGGTCCCTGGGTAGTTGCGTAATTACGAAGGATAAGCACGATCCGATATCGTAAACATAACACGCAAACGCGTCATTGAAGACACGCGTGTGTTTATAGAGACGTCATCGTTCTCTTTATATGCTTATCTATAAAAATCGGAGCTTTTTCTCTCTTTAGTGCTTTCTCGTTGGCTCATCCGAGTTCCCCGATCACCATCGACGAAGAGCATTGTGAGGCCTTTACCAATTTTCTTTTTTTTGGTTGTTTGATCGTTTAATTTGATCTAATTTGATCGCTTGTTGCTGTTCTTTTGCGGCATCTGATCTTTGATAGATTTTGTGTTTTGATTTTTGATTTTTAGTTTTTTTTTTTTTTTTTTTTTGAGATTTGTTATGAATGAAGGTTAGCATTGCATAAGAATCATTGAGGGCTTTCCATATTCTCTCTTTTTGCTTGTTTGATCGTTTATTTGATGTAATTTGATCGATCTAATCCTTTTTTATGTTTATTTTCTGTGTTTTGATTGTGGAATCTCTCTCTTTTTTTTGGATTTAACACCATCTGATCATATTATTTATATATTTACAGATTCTGAGGCTTTTTGGTGGATTTTGCATGTTTTGATTTCTGATTTACTGCGTTTGTTGTATGATTTCATTTGATTCATTTTTGGTAAAGTTTTTGTTTTTAATTTAGAGCATGAGATTTGATTGTGTATTTGAGATTTGTTTTTAATTCATGAAAGGATGCATGGAGGTGTTGAAGGGATAAATTTTATGGCATGATTTGGTTTATTTTCTCGAAATTTTCTTGTTTGTAATTTGGCTCATGAGTTTTGGTTGTGAATTTGAGATAGATGAATTGGCTTTATTTTCATGAGAGGATGTGTAGAGATGTTCAGGTGATAGTTATTTCATATTTAATTGAAAAGAAGGAGAAATGTTCTTGAGTTTTATATTGGATTCGATAGAATAATAGGAAATTTTTAGGTTAATAGTCAAGATTGACATATATAATTAAGTTTTGAATGTGAAGATCACATGGATGCCTTAATGATAGGTTAATAGAACATCCACTGTCAGTAGTCTTATGAGAGATGGGAATTGAAGTAGTTTCGATTCTGGGCATAACAATCAATCTTATATACTTGCTTTGTTGGACTTCCTAGTACTAGTTAGTGTTGGGTTTTAAAAAAGAACCATTTTGTTGCTAGTTGAGTTTAGACCATTGTTGCTAGCTGAGTTTAGATCAAATTTTGACATTAGATAATATAAAAAGACAGTGATAATACTAAAGCAGAGTGGATCTGGAATGCGTTAATTGATGTGTTTGCCCGTCATGTCTGAAATTATTACACAATTTTGGCATTTGCAGATATGAAAATCTGCAAAGGGTGAATGTATAAGAAACTTAGACATTGATTCGATTATGATAAGCTTTTTTTATGAGGATTTGGTGAAGATACTTTTTGTTTGTTTTTTTTCAAAAATATGAAAGATAAAGTATGGGAAAATAGAGATCGATTATTTCGTGAAGTATTTTGGTATTAAATGTTACAGTGTTCAATAGGAAAAGATGATTTTAAAATGGTTTTCTCTGGCTGACCTTGAATTTTCGGGACATGATTTGTTAACATGCAGCTGTACTCATGGTTTGCTAATTGTCTATAGTCATGGTTTAAAGTCATCATATCTAATCTTATCATGGAGTAGTATTAGTTTGCGTAGTGTTGCCATTTGGTGAAGCAAAGTGTTTAATCAGCACAAAGGCCTCCCAACAAATTAGAAAATGTTCTTTGCTGAATTCATTCTGATAACTTGTTGGGTTGTGTTTATATTCTAATGTCTATTCATTTATCCCTTCTTGCAGAATTCACTAGATAGACAAAATGGGTGGTGGCAAAGATAAGAATGATGGCTCAGAGAGTAGCGACAAAGGCTTGTTTTCAAATTTGGCGTATGGGCTTGCTGGACATCTTCCTGGACAATATTCATCAGGGGCATACCCTCCTCCATATGGACACCCTCAAGCACCTGGTGCATATCCTCCACAGGGATATCCTCCACAGGGGTACCCACCATCTGGGTATCCACCGGCCGGTGGACATCAACCATATGGTTATCCACCTTCTGGTTATCCACCTTCTGGTTATCCACCAGCTGGCTACCCTGCACCATCTGCTCCTCCGCATTACGGTATGTATAAACACTGCCAATATTAGTTCTGCTGATTGTGTAGTTTACTTCAGAGAAGCTTTAGTAACATCATTGGTGCTACATCACAGTTATGAATTTTATAAACCAATACCATGTTGGTTTATATATTGCAATCTTAAGTACTTGCATTTTCAACCAACAGCAGTTATTAGCTTGAGTGATGCCATCAATGTCACCTCACAGATACCCAATATATTTTCCAATATTTCTTTTTACATGTTAGTAACTCAATAGCAAGAACAAGGCCTGGATCAAGATGTTAACCGTTGTTTCAAATTCTCACCGGATACACCATTTCATCATGATTTACATTAGTTATCAAACTCAGTAATTGTCCACTAAAGTCAGCATTACATCTTTATTCTACTACACCTTCTTTCAGTTATATGTTTTGCCTTTATATGCCTGATTCGATCAAAGCCTCGGCCATAAACATCTTGTTCCATGGTCTCGCAAATACTTGGAATAAGAAAATGACGTCGAAGTTATTAACCTTAGCACTTTCAGTATATACTCATGTTTAATTTTCTGAAACTCTAGGTTCAAGTCATGGAAGTCATGGATCTGGATATGGACCATTGTTAGCTGGAGGTGTGGCTGCTGCTGCCGCTGCTTATGGTGCTCACCAGTTATCCCATGGTCATATGGGACACGGTATGTTCCATGGACATGGCCATCACCATGGATATGGCCATCATGGAAAATTTAAGCACCATGGTAAATTCAAACATGGGAAGTTTGGCAAACACATGTTTGGTGGCAAGCATGGGATGTTTGGTGGCAAGTTCAAAAAATGGAAGTAATTACAAGTGAATGTCTACTCGTATCGTATAGTTTGAGAACTTCAGTATCATTCATGTGACACTGCTCTGACTTCGTATCGTCGTCTTTTGTTGGATTAAGTTGATATAAGTGTCTGTCACTTAAATTTTTTAGTCGATTGATATATATATATATATATATATTTATATATATGAATTGAGCTAATTAGTTCACTGTGCTGATGTTTGCTTGATAAGTCTTTGGTGTGTTCTTTATGGTTTTATGTTTGTTAATATGATGTTGCTGCTGAGCAGCAGGATTTATCTGTGTAAAGTGTTTGCATTGTCTGTTCGTTTGATATAAATTTTTTTATTCTTTGTATCTCTCTCTCTTTTTTTTTTTATTTTTTTTTTAAGATAAAGTTTGTATACTTTATATTATGTAAATTCTTTTAAATATGCCAATGTTGAAAAAACCCAAAAAATAATTATCAATTTATCAATAGTTGCTTGGTCTATTAGCGTTGCTCCATATTTATATTTATCACCTAGTGTAAAAAAAAATTAATAATTATCAATTTAAGAAAAAAATTGAAAATAATATATTACTATAAAAAATATAAATGATGATTTCATATATATTCTTTTTTTCCTAAAAAGAATACAATTACAAGTTCATCCCAAACAAATTTAACAATAATTCTCAATAATTTAACAATATTCATTATTTTACTCATTTAAAATAAATATTTATTTTTAAAAACCAACCATAACCTTTTTTATTTTTTTCAGAGTTAATTTTTCATTATTTTAAATGAGAAAAAAAAATATATATGAGAAACGAAAAGATAATGATTAAACTAAAATATTTCTAGTATAAATTTTCCTAAACCCGTCAGGATTGCCACCGGTTTTCATCGTTAACCGTTGATCTCAACGACGAAACAATCAACGGCCGAGAACCTATCGGGTTTCGATCACGCCGCCCGAATCCGCTAAAGAGCTTCTTATTGGATCCGACCCGAAACCGCCGCCACCGAGGTCCCTCTTCGTTCCCGGCTTCAATGGCTCTCTTCTTCGATCTCCGAATCCCCTTCCTCGAATCCGGCGGCTCACCGGCGCCGGACCTCAAGGCCCGGAAGGACGCCCGCCTCCGCGCCGTCGTCATGGCCATGGAGCTCGGCTACGCCGGCGTAGCCTACGAACGCTGCTTCCGTGGCGTCCTCTCCGAGCGCGATCGCTGTAAGATCCCTCCGTTTCCCCTTTCTTCCCTTCTCGCCGCCGCCCCCGCGCTCCACTCCACTGTATCCTTCCACCGCAACCTTGTTGGCTCCCCTCTCTCGTCCCCCTTCCGCCAGTATACCCGCCTCACTGTTCTCGTTGATAGCCTCCCCTCTATCGCCGCTCTCAACTCTGGGAACCCCTTGCTCCGATCTTATGACATTGTTGCTGCTCGCCCTCTTAACCAGACTGCGTTCGAGCAGACTTGCCAGACCTCCGAGGTGCTTATTCGCTCTCTCTTTCTCACTTTGATTTCACTAGTTGATGTTTCTTTTGATTTAACTGTTGTTTTTTCTGTGATTTACTCGATTCTCTGAGCTATTGAACTCGCTCGATGATGGTAGTGTTGCTTTCGAGCATATAAAAGACGTTTTTGCATTATTAGTTCTTTTGAAGATGATAGTATTGCTTTCATGTAATGCACAGAGTAATACAATCAAATCAAGGATTGTTTTATTATTATTATTATTATTTTAAAATTTTTAATTTGTGTTGCATGTTCAAGTATAAACTACAAGTAATGTAAAAAATAGTAGAATAAAAATTGTGGATTAGTTTGTTTTGTAAAATTTTGATCTGTGATGCTTCTTTAAGCATGAAATATGAGTAATGTGCAAGATATTTGGATGAAAATTAGGGATTGGTTTGTTTTGTAAAATGTTAACCTGTAATGCATGTTTAAGCGGAAACTAGAGCATATAGGCTTGGGTGTGCTGCACTCTTTGTAATTCTTACTCTTGCTATTTTGTCAAGACTGTTCGTTTTTGGTGATACGGACTTGTATGGACATTCAAGGCATCTGATTATCTGGATAACAATGGTTATTTTTATTTTATCCCATACAGGTTGACTTGATTTCTATAGACTTCTCACAAAAACTTCCTTTCCGTTTGAAACTCCCGATGATTGAAGCTGCAATCAAGGTGCTGAAGAGACTTCCTACAATACTTGTGCTAATGTTTTTGTGCAACAGATTATTTTTTAATTTAGTGAATTTGTCTTCTTATATCAAAATTGCTTGTGCAGCGTGGTGTTTATTTTGAGATCACATACGCAGACTTGATTCTTGATGTTAATAGGAGGCAAATGCTTTCAGAAGCCAAGGTAAGATCTAGTTCATGTATGTTTCTATTTTTAAGGTAACCTATGGCGAACTGGATCAATATTTGACTTTTGCTATACTCTTTCTTTATTTTGTCTGAAGAGTTATTTTAGTAGTTGTTTATGAAAAAAGGATGGCTTTTCAAGGATGATGAGGGATGCCAACTTGATCATTGTTACTAGATTATTTTGATGTTCTTGTCATTTTTCCTGTGTTTATATGTTAAAACACAAAAGATAAAGATATGTGCTCTGTACTATTTTAACTTTGTGCTAACTACTACTCAGATATTATGCAATTTTGTGACTTTATTATTGAAAACATCATTCATTCCATGTTTCCGTTTTTTCTCTTTTGGCATTAGAATTTATAGTTTGAGATTTGGATGAATGTACCTCTTCCATTATAAAGATTCCAGTTTTGTATAGTTTTTAGTTGCTTTTTTTTTTTAAAAAAAATATGAAGTTTTAATCAAATTGTTCCTTACTTGGCATGGACACTAAATTTCATCAAATTTTACATTTTTCATTATCATGTCTGTTAACAGCATATTTATTTCAACTCTGCTATTCCACTCAAGAATTCTCCTTGTATCATTTCCAGCTTCTAGTTGATTGGACACGAGGGAGAAATATTATTATTTCAAGTGCTGCAGCAAATGCAAATGCACTCAGAGGGCCATATGATATAATTAATTTGTCTGTAGTTTTACTTGGTTTTTCCATGGAAAAGGCCAAGGCAGCCATTTCTAAGAACTGCAGGTTTCCTTGGAACCCTTTTTTATTTTTTGGGTACACAAAGGTGCCCTTTCTATCATTCTACTGCATGTTCATGAGCCAGCTTTATTGGATATATACAGGTCACTACTGGAAAATGCCCTAAGAAAGAAACACTTCTATAAAGAAGCTATCCGAATTGAAAGAATACCAGATGTGCAAGCAGACACTAAGAGCAGTTGGCTTGGCAACTGGAATGACTGGGATCCTATTTCTAGTGGTGAAAATGATTTGCCACCATTGGATGATATTGCAAAATTTTTCTCTGCTGCCAGTAATGTCCCAAAAAGTTCTGCAATTGATTTCAAATCCGCTGTGGATGATATGCAACTTAGGAGTTGCTTATCTGGTGTTAAATTAGACACCCATCTGACAGGCGCTGATTCATTGAATTTGTCATCTGAGAAACCTAGTTTGTCTAGTGTTGCTGATGAATTCCCTTGTGCTACTGACAAAAATTATCAGCAACCTAATATTGTTCAATTTCCATTTGTGGACAACCTGTCCATGACCATGGGACCTTTAGAACACCAGTGTGAGTCCGAACATGTTTTGGCCGCAAAAAGTGACATGGAAACTATAATGGTCGATGCAGAGGAACCTGGCATGGCTGTTGCATCAAGGGATGATATTCTTGCTACTGAAGGCAACCCAATTTCACCAGATACCAATCTGTTGCATTCCTTGCATTTCAAGAACACCAAGCCCTCTGCTCCATACACTGAAGTTGGTGAGAGTTCCAATGAGCCTGATGTCGTCTTAATTTCAGCTGAGAAACAGAATGATGCCATGGAATTAGAGGATGTTGTCCCTTATCAGTCCAGTGATAAGATTTCACCTAATGGTGTGGAGGAGTGTATCATTGTTCCTCTGGAAAATTATTCCGCAAGTGAACAAGTTAGAAAGAGAGTAGAAGAGCGAGAACAGAACAACAATACCATTGACATTGTGCTTCAACCAGGCAAACTGGTAACAAGTGCGATTTCATCAGTAGGTCAGGTAATTCCTGAAGATGCTTTTGATAGAATGGAAGAACGGAGTGCAATTTTTTCATCAGATCAGGTGATTCCTGAGGATGCTTTCAAGAAGACTGAAGAACTGAGTGCAATTTCATCAGTGGATCAGGTGATGACTGAGGACGCTTCCAAGAAGATTGAGGAAATGAGGGAAGAAGTTGTGTTGGCTGAAAAAGATGCATTAGTTATGGAGGTTTTAGCCACAATTGAGAAGCAGAAACAAAGCCTGCCTGCTGCCAATTTTGATGACAATCAATCTCGCAAATTCAAATCAGGTAGGGAATGTGATATCATCTACCCTTACATATAACTTCAATTATATGGAGCAATATCTTCTGTTCTGTTTGACAAAGCGAAGTTCTGATCTTCTGATTGTTATAAAATACTATCTTGCATGATATTTAATGAACTGTAATCCCTGTGACTTATAATGGTTTTTGGTACTCAACTTATTCATATCTATTAGCATTAGCAATGTAATAATAGATAATTGTTTTCCCATTAGTCTGATGATGCAGAATATGTGAATTGGATCTCCATCCAATTAACAAAATATTAATTGAAAACCTCTTCTGGGAGTTTAAAAAGGGATCACCAGTGAGCCTGTGTGCCTTGAGTTTTGACAGAGTGTAATTTCGTCTTTGTTATCAAAGAGATGTGCAAATGCGTTTATATTCTTGAAGGAAATTTGCTGGTTATGTTTCGAGCTTCTGATGACTCGATGCAAATGTATAATGCAAACTGATGGCTTTTTGACTTTTGCTGCTTTGCACATTCTGCAAATATATAATGCAAGCTATGAAATTTGTAGAATTTTACTGTGTATATTATGCTGATTTTTCTATGTTATTTCATTGATTTACAGGAGGAAGACAGAAAGAAAAGATGCTTCATCCTGTTTACCCCTTGCCTTTCAAGACTATGTTTAAGCCTCTACGTTCTAGAAAGAGAGTGTCACAATTAAGACGAACTGCAAAACATACTTGAGGATATGTTATTCTATCACCTTTTTACAAAGCGTGTGACTATCTTCCTCCATTTGCTCTATTCTTTCTTTCTCACATCCCATTTTTCTATTTTTTTGGCCATTATTCCAATGCATTAATTGTTTAAATATAAATCAGACCACGCCGCAAGGCATCAGTTAATTTTTCTGAGATCATTCCTTGACAGTGTCCGTGCAAATTATTAGACATAGTTATTATTAAATGTCAAACAATTTACTTTGTCTAGTTGCAGAAGATGGCCAAATGTTTCTTTCTGATTGTTATCTCATTAATTCGTAATTGATCAAGAATTCTTCAATTTAGTGTCGTTTTAAGAACTGCCTTTTAAACCTGGACTCTTATTAATACAAAAATTGATTTGCTTTCTCACTTTGATGACTGTTTTTAACACTCCAATACCTTGCAACGTACATCTACATGCTAATTCCTGTTTCTATTGCTCATTTATCTTCTTTATATATCTCATTTACTGTGAAATTCAGATATCTGCTCTGCACTCATACTGTCATACAATTCTGAAACTCTGATTCTCTGGGATGACCTCTATGGAAAATCAAGAGGGATGCTAAAATGCAATATAATTCTACTCCTTTTGTTCTTTATCAATGGAGAATAGCTGAGTATAGGGGTAATCGAGAGCAGCTTCTCTTTTTTTCTCTGCTCAGAACCGCAGCACTTTTGTTGTGCTGAATTATAATATGCTAAAGAAAAAGAAACTGGTGAGCACATGCATCTTTATTAGCCTTCAGAAAGCCAAAGAAAGATAATAATTACTAAGTGCTTTATGCTTGACTTCATACATTGCATCTTAGAAATGTACCAGGTTGACTTCGCTATAGGAAAACATCACCGAGTTGCATAAAGTGGCATATAATCTTTTTATTAGCACAGTATCCGATTTGCTTCTTTCCTGTTTTTATCTCTTTCTCTGGTCAGCCCTGCCATGAGTTCATGTATAGTGAGCTGCTTCTGGTAGCCCTTTCGGCAGATATGACAATTATTTATGATAAGAAGCCATTTGATTCAGTTGTAAATTTTTGTCAAAATGATTTATTGGCTTCATTAGTAAGCATTTGAAAGTTCAATTTATTGTTGACGTCATTAGTGATTATCTAAGAACTCTCAATGTAGCCTGATTTTTAAATGACATAAAGAGGACATGATTCATGACGATCTGATCTATAATTTGATATTTCTTGTTTTCATATAAGATTTTATTTTGAGATATGATCATGTTTAACACTATGAATTATATAGGGTGGAAGAGTAACAAATGAGAATTTACTTTGTTTTGAGGTTTCTTTCTGCTATTATGGTGGATTTTGTTGGACTTGTTTGAAGATATCGGGAACAGCCGGTAAGTGCGTTCTCCGTTAGTTTTCCTTATTGCTTTTACAGTATATTGTTTGTCATATTCATATCTTAAACTAGAATAAGATAGTAAATAATTGAATTGATTTCCAACACTAGATTATGAGACATCTTTTGATATCTCTGCTGGTGGACAGTGTTTTTGGCCTTTATTAGTTCCTTTTTAATTTGTTTTTTCTCTTGATTTATTTAATGTGTTATTGTTTTTTTCTGGGGGATTATATGGGTTATTTAATATTTTATACCTTGAATGCAAGATATTACATGCAACAGAAACACCAAAGTCCAAAGAATTTTCACTTCATGTTTTGTGTAGGAAGGAATCGAAGGATGAAAATAGATATTCTTCAAGAGGAATTTAGGTTGAGAAAAGTAAAAAGACTTGCATTATTAAAGGTAATATATTTACTGCATCATTACCTAGGCTAATAGTTTTCTTAAGAATATTCATAGCGACTCAAGTAGTGTCAAGTGTGAAACGAAAAGCAACAGGTAAAGTGTTAAGTCTTAAAAAAGCGATGGCTATGAGCATTTTCTAAAACTTTACAAGGTGCAGTGAGGAAAAAAAATCATCCTTTATTGGAGTGTTGATTCTATCATTGATGAAAATGATACATAAAATAAATCCAAAAGAACATTGATTGTCAATTCCATTAGCTCATTTAGAGAATTGTTAGTGTTTCAATGTGCTAGTGAAATTTATCTGAATTTTAAGTTGCATCATCTATTGTATAGAAAGGTTATAATGTTCATCTTGCTTAGGTTGTTCTATTGCTGCATTTCTGTGTGGTATTGAAAAAAATTTACTCCTCGGTTTTAAATTATATATAATCTGCGACAACATTAATGTTATGATTAGATTCAAATTCTGCTTGGTTCAGTGGTTTGGTCATATAGGCCAAAAAAAAACCCCATGATCTTGATTGCAACTGGAATCTCAGACTGACTTTTAAATTCTTTAATCATGAATTCCTGATCTGAGTTTTATCATGCTAATCATTCTCGGTGTTTTGTCTGGGTCGGAGAAAAGCTAGATCTTTAAGAGTGCTGTGAAAATGATAGAAACTGATAAACTGGTACTTGAGTAATCATATTTCGGTCAAGCAATCAGTGAGTGTTTAATCGCATCTTTTTAGTCAAAATTAGCATCTAACAATTACTTTCTATTGCTATACTCTGAAAATAAACACCTCAACTGATTCTTTTCTCCACCATTGGTATGACCTCACTCCCAGGCACTCTTGACAAAGCACAAATATTTCAGTTATAGAATAATCATCCTCATCATTGTGTAGCCTAGTTTAACTTTTTGTCATTAGAGCTAATTAATTTAATTAATCCCCCAACAGTGCTTTGCAACTAATGTTTGTTTGTGCCTTGATGAAGTTCTCATGACTATAATTGTCTTAGTGCGCCGAACTAGATTGTTCTCAGGTAGTGTTTTACTAATGTAGCTTTTCAGGCTAATTTTGAGACATGCAAACTCTAGGGGAGTCTTCAAAGCTTTCTCCTGGACTTCATAGCCTTTGCTTAAAGTGAGATTCTCTCCACAAACAACATGATGGTATGCTGTACTCTAAAATATGTTTCTTTTTTTTTTTCCTGTTGCTGTTTCTTTATGTTTGTTGATAAATTCTCCAGTCTTTGATGAACTGCAAAAGTTTATTAAGGAGACATAGTTGTCATTAGACTCATTACATATCCTAATGCCATTGTACTTGGAATTTAGAAAGCAATGTGCAAATTGGCCTGCATGTGGAAAGAGCTTTCTTGTCTTCTTTTCTGTCAATGCACAAGAACATAACCATAAATTAGGACAATAAGTGGACAGTAGTGTGCTTTCTTTTTGACAGTCTAATTATGCTTCAAGTAGAAGCCCTTTTGTTTTTCTTATTATTATTATTTTTGTTTATTAACTAAAAGTTGGAAGCTTCCTCTTTGCTTCTTTTGATGTTTGTCCTCTTTTTTTTATTTCTTTGACCTACCCTATCTGGATTCTCATCTGCTCTCTGTCCGTTTATCAGTACTCCCCAATTGTTCAATTTCTGGCATCAAGTGTTCAGTATAAAAAGTTTAAAAAGTTAAGCGTGTTTGAGCGAGAGTAGAATTAAACATCGAAAATAATTTGAAATCTAAACATGTTTACATACAAATGATTACAAGTTAAGCATGTGATTAGAAGACATAATGAAGATTTAGGAAATCCTAACCTACAACTGAAAGTGGGACCAAAAGTAACTGAGCTTGTTTTGTTTAATTATTTGTCAAATTTGTTGAGGTAGACTTCTTAAGCCAAGTGGTGATAATTATAGTGAACTTTGTCGTATTATGCCTCAGTGTTTGAAAGTTAGAATGAATGATAATAATATAATTATAATAATATATAAGAATTGGCAATAGGGTTCTTTCTCTGTCTGTTAAACTAAGTGTGTGGCAATGATGATCAATCCTTAGTCTTGCTTAAGTGCTCACTCCTCTTCTTTGGTCTGCATGTGCTTTCCATATGAAATAATGGGCCCTCATGTCTTCCTTCTTCTTCCCCTTTTGTTTTATTTTATATTATTATTATTATTATTTATTTATTTTATATAAATAAGGTATTACACACGTACTCTATTATTGTCCCAATTATATGCATTAGGAGAAAATTAAATCACAAGCTCATGTGTGAGAGTCAAATGTTTCGTCTCCTTATATCGAATAATTTTGTATGTGATTGTTATTGAAAATAAATTCATTATGTAGAAAGTGGGGGAAAAATAAATTATTTGAAAATGATCTATAAATGAGAGTTGATATGAAACTAAACTTTTGGTGCAGAGGTGAATTAGCTACTAATCACTGATCATTATTCTTTGAGCTTGAGGTTATTTATTGGAAATGGATTGATAAATAGATGAAAAATATATACATTAGATTGTGTCCTCTTCTCATGGTCTTTGGCTTAATTGTTTTTGTTTCTTTTATAAAAATAAATAAATCAATATCATAGAAAAAAACTAATTAAAAACACCACATAATATAATAAGACTAAACAACCCACTGATTGTGTTACAAATCAGTGCATGGTAGAAGAGTCTTTTAGGTCATCTATGATGTATCTCGCATCATACCAGAAGATCGTTAAGTTATTGTAACTAGTGCATTTTTATATTTATTTTTACATTGTTTATTTTTATTAAAAAAATATAATAAGATTAGAAAAACCACGTTCACAATTTTTTTTAAAAAAATTCAACGTTTAGTGTTTTGTTCGATATTTTACAAAACCTCACAAATAAAAAAAAATCACCAAGATCTAAAAGTTTTTTTATTTTTATTTTTTTAATCAATAGTCCTTTATTGGAGTGCATGTGCATTCACCATGATGCTTCTCTACCCCCACAAAATTGCCTTTCCAAACCATAATCCTAGAGAGAGAATAAGCAAAAGTCCCAAGGACAATGGAGTAGCATATCTTAAAAAAAAATTATTAAAAAAAAAACAAAGTCTAAACCCAAGAGTGGAAAGCGATTTAAACACTTCTTAATCACACAATTAATCACACTCTTCATTCCCTTAATTAAATTAAAATCTATGACAAAAGAAGCAAAGTGAAACTAAAACACGCCACTTAGCCAAATTCAACCCCTCTAATACAATTTACTACTACTACTACATTACCATCCACTTGTTCTTGTTTTAAAATCTATTAAGAAGACATAAGATTCACAGAGAGATCTTCCATGAAATTCACCCACACATCATTGTCATAATAGAATTCCTCTTCTTCATCAGCACAATCAAGTACTTTTCTTCATTTGTCCCCACCATTCTCCGCCACCACCCGCACCGCCGTCTCGACGATCATCATTATGATCATAGTTACAATTTTCGTATTCTTCGTGATAATTTCTTTCAATCACTCCACCTTCATTTTCCATTTCGGCTTCTCCATTCCTCGCAAATCGGCCTCTCACTCTTGGTCTACTATCCGCCAATGTTTTTCTACACGCATACTATAACAAACGAATATATAATTAAAATTTTATTCAACTCTCGAGTTGACAGTTTATGATTTATCCATATTTATCAAAAAATATATATATATATATATATACACACGAATATAAATGAGGTAATAATATCATACAGTGATTTTCTTTTGAAAATTCCTCTGGTTACGCTTGCTTCTGTACCTCTCAATCCTCTCCTTCCGTTCTTCAGCTGAATACCGGCCAATTTTTCCGGTAACCCCACCGCCTTCTTGCCCGATGAGATCGCTGGAAACTTGCACCACATTCATCCCCTATACACACATATATACACAATATATGAAAACATTATATATATATATATATAAATATATATATAGAATATATAGAATGGAAGTATGTATTAGGTATGAAGTATAGTATATATATATATATATACCTGAAGGTCGCCAGTGCTGTAGACTCTGCGGACAGGCTCTGCATGGAAGTCAAGGAAGTCAAAAGAAGAAGAAGGTGGAGAAGAAGAAGAAGGAGAGAAGTAGGGTAAGTTGGTGGTGGTGGTGGTGGTGGTGGTAGTGGTGGTGTTGTGAAGAGAGAAAGAGTGGGAGCTAGTGCTTCTAAAGAGATGACAAGAAGGGAGAGAAGAAGAGAAGAGAGAAGAAGTTGAAGATGATGAAGAAGATGGTGATGAGTTTGTGAACAATGGAGGGTTGTAGGACCCTTCAAACAAGCTTGAAAGCATGTTGTTGTTGTTGTTGTTGTTGTTGGGATGATGATCTTGGTGGTAGTGAAACATGGCTTTGTGAAGTGAAAGGGTTGGAGGTTGAGGGGGGGTTTTAACAATGGAAGGGGAAGAAGAAGAAGAAGGAGAAGAAGAAGAGGAGGAAGGAGAGGTGGGACCCATTGGGTGGGTTGATGATGTAAGCAATTGTTGAAAGGGTTGACTATAGAGTGGGACCCAGAGTGGTGTGGACTGTGGAGGACTTTGTACTGTTTTTGTAATTTTGTTGTTTATTTATTTATTTAATTATTTGTTGTGATGGTTATTTAGAACAGTAGAAGGATCTTTTTGATGATGTTGTTGAATGTTTTTGATGCCACGTTGTTGATAGGACAAGATATTGTCTTAGTTATGATGAGTTTGAAACAGAGGAGAGTGACTTGGTGTCTATTTGTTATTATTAATAATAATAATAATGAAATTAATATTATTATTATTATTAGAGTATAATGTTCAATTCTAGAGTTAGGGTTGGGAATAATATAAATAGGGGGTTTTTTATTAGAGAGATTTTAAAAGAGTTGAATTTTTAGTGTAAATTTTGTTTGTGTTTTTGGTATATTTCTAAATAGATTTTGAGTGTGGTAGTCATCATGTTATTAACGTAATTATTTCTAAATACTAAATTAAAAGACGATAATATCAATTGATATATTTAGTAGTTTTGTATATATTTTTTCAAATAAAGTGGATAAACAACATCCAAGTATATTAAAACAAAAAAACAAAAACAAAAACAAATAGTCACTAACTACAAAAAAATAATGAGATAATCTAACATGATAAAAGGTACCATAGAAAAAGGGAGATCAAAGCGAGTGAATAAGAAGGGTTACAAGGAGACAACAATAATATGGGTAACTCAGGAGATAACAGTCAATATGTCATCCATCTATGTGTGTCTTGCTGCCCACAATTTTTTTTTTTGATATCAAGTCTCTTTTAATGGCTTCTTGAGAGCTGGAACAATACTAGAGGAGGTGCATACAAAAGTCAATGCTATGTTTAATAATTATTGTCGAGTCCTCTAACATAAGTCCTTTCGAGTCTTGGTCTCTAGATTACCAGAAAAGCAACTAAATATTCCAGAGTATGCCCTCTAATAAGAATCTCCAAAGTGTCCTAGTGTTTCAATTTAAGATTAAGTCGCGAATTTTGGGAAGACATAGAGGCCAAGGATCTACCTATAGTGATCTAGATGTGGGTAACATAGGGACAATGCAAGAAAAGGTGGTCCAATGTCTTCACAATAGCATGGGAAAAGACGCATGTCACCGTGTGAATTCCATTAGACCCTAGCTCCTTTAGCATGTTTTCTAGACTGAAAATTCTATTTTCACAAACAAGCCTGGTAAAAATCATTATTTTTTGAGGGCATGGTCCTTTTTTAGAATGTGTTGCTAAGTATAGACCTCACCCACCATTATTAAGGAAACAGTAGAAAAATCTGACTAAGCAAGTCTTATTATTAAGGAAACAGTAGAAAAATCTGACTAAGCAAGTCTTATTATTAAGGAAACAATAGGAAAATTCTGACTAAGCAAGTCTTATTACTCTATAGGTTCTAGACGCATGCATGGATAGCTGGTAGGATGAAGGTGAGCCTTGCTTAAAATAAAGACTTTTTTTCAATGGTATATGGTGATAGTGCCATAGAGGGCCTTGGTTGTAGTAGTTATATGAGAGTCTTTTTTAGTTATGTATATCATATTTAAAATAAAGAGGATGAAACTTAAATAACTCATCTTTTGGAAAATTGAATTTTGAATAAACAAAATATCAGAATTGGTATAATAAAATAAATAATAATATGTTATTATTAGAATAATTCTAATATATATAATCTCCAAACCCTAAACCCTAACAATTAATAGCAAAGAGAAGCTCAAGTTAAATTTTAAATCTCATTAATAACTCAAATAAATAAATAAATAAATAAAATCAGTAGTTATTCATCTCCGCTAAGTATTTAAAATTAATAAATCTATTAACTAATGTAAATGGCATTGCACTATATTTTTATTACATATATATATATATATATAAAGAAAATATATGCTAAGATATTTTTTTGGTTTTGTTTGGAGGAATCTACAACACATTGATGTGCTTTTTAGGTTCTTCATGAATGGGTACGGAGGGGACCTTAATTAGTTTCTTTTTAATTAACAAAGATTTTAAGACTAAAAACACTTACTTTGCTCTTAATCATAATTATGATTCTTAATTAAAAGCTTTCTTTTAATGGTCTTCAACATCAAGACTCTATTTGGAATCACTTGACTTGCCAATTGTAAGGTTTACATCAAGTATAACCTTACCTTTAATAACCTTGTTTGAGAATATATATATATAACATGTAATGTGCCCCATTTACATAAAGTTTTATTTGCATGTCTCTCTAAAGTTTAGGCTTTATGCTCAAATATTTCCATTTATGTTTTGTGCCAATTCACTTTATTTTGTACCCAAATTCTGGTAAATATTTCAAAAATACCAAAAGAATCTACGTTATTAAAATAAATATTTTTACAGTTTTTTTTTACTTGTGATACATTAGTTTCATGATTTTTTTTCTTCATTAAATAATCAGCTAATTTCTTACTTGAATTTTATAAGTACATGTTCTTACTAACTTTGAATTAGTTTAAGTAAATTTTGTTATTTACTCGTGAATATTAGATGTAGTCTTTACAGTTTATTTATTTTTTTTTTTTATAAATTTCTTGATGTTTTTTTTTTAAAAAAAATGGATAAACCACTTCAATTAAAGACAAAAAAAATATACAAACCCTAACATCGACCACAAGAAGTGGAACAAAACAGAAGAAGAAACAACAATCTTGATGGTTTTCAATGCTACAAATATCTCACAAATACTTTTTAAAATAAAAAAAAATGACAAATTAGATACTCCACCTTATATTCATTTCAATTCTAAAGTTCACATAAAATAATTATATATATTTAAATTTTCTCCCCAAAATCACTTCCATAAATTAAAAACAGAAAATAAAATATATATTAAATATTTTCTAAATAAATATGACAAACGAAATGGTAGCAACAATACGTAACTTC
>NC_052479.1:1139378-1184040 GCF_009730915.1 Dioscorea cayenensis subsp. rotundata
GGCAAGGACTATGGACATCTGGCACGTAAACTGGGGAAGTAAATCAGTTTTCCATTAATCTCCCATATTTTTGTTGCATTGGCATCTCTTTATTATCATACACAGCTACTGAGGATAATGCATGGATTTTTAAGTGTGGAGAAAGGTTTAGGACTCTTGAACATATTTTACTTACCAAGTTGTTGACTCATGAGTGTACATTTGAAAGCTAGTGGGAGCTTATTAGTTTAAGGGTGGACACATGCTTGTTTGTTTCTTTTTGTTTTTATTTTTATATGTTTTTGCTCTGTTCTGATTATTTTGGCTAATCGAATCACACAATCTCCCTATTGTAGCAAAATTAGATCTTTTTATAACTTTGTATAGCTTATCTTTCATTATACTCAAGTAATAATAATTGTGAATTTTTATTTTTGCAAATTTGAACAAAAATTTGTTTGAAAAAGATTGAAGATGGAAAGAGCTACCCCTATTAGGTGTTTAGTTACCTTGATAAGTCAAATACTGATGTATGCCTCTAACAAGAGAAAGAGCTACCTTTAAAGTGAGTGAAAGCTACCATACTCTAGGAAAAGATGTGGAAAGAGCTACAACTTCTAAGTTGAAAGCCATTCTCACGGGGCCACTGAGAGAAAATGCTACTAGGAGTTGTACTGGCTACCACCTTGAGTAAAAGAGAAGTAGTTTGTGAATTTTTCCTATTAATATCTTGTAGGTTAAAAGAAGCCGAAGTAGAGATTTCGGCAGGCTTACGCATAAGTCAAATCGTAAGGGCTATCTAAGAGAATTTTAAGGTCTAGCGCTCACACCCATAAGTTGGACCATATCACCAAAACGTAAGACCCTACGGACGAGCTTATGGTCGCAGTGATCCAAAGTGAGGCTCACGATCCATCTTCCAGCCTCCCACGTGCCACGCTCTAAGCCCATAAGCAAAGGCGTAAGTGGTCAAGTATAAATATTCTCTAATACTATTTTCTATTCATTCTCATTGTGTACTCGTGAATTGTATTGTTGTTCTCTCATTAATGGAGAACTAATTTTGTAGTTGCTTGGGTGTAGATGAACTCTAGGGTTTGACCCCATCTAATACTAGTTGTGAAATCTTTATGCTTTTAATTGTTTTCTAATCGCATCCCCGTATTATTTGAATTCAATCACGTGTTATCATTATCTTGAATGATATCATGGCAAAAGTCCCCTAGTTTCAGCATGATGCTTGTGTGACGAGTCAAAAGCGCCTAGCATAGTATTGTCATACCATGATAGGGGATTGCGAGTAAACCTAAAAATATGATAATTTGAGTCGAGAGTCCTCCTCCTGGGACTCTCCCAAGTGAATTAGCAAGTAATTCCACTCTTTTCAATCATAGGAAATAGATTTTAGAAGGAATCATATTTCTATTCTGTAAGGGATCAGGGCAATCATTTTAGCAGAAGGGTTGTCTCACCTATTAAATTCTTGATAATTCACATTGAGATTTCTAGAGAGCACAATGCACTCATGGGGTGTTTGTATTAGCACCGCGTCTCGAGCCATCATCGCTCACCTTTGCAGGGTAGTATATTTTTAGGATTTCTGCCTGCTCAAATAGGATTGCTAACTAATACATTTTTATCCTCCACCTAGAGGGATTATATAACCCCGAGCATCCCATTTCTTGCTTATTTGATCGACTTTTACTGTGAGATTCTTGTTTTTGTTTTCGTTGTTTGTTCATATTCACACATCACAACTTTCGTTAGGCTAGTTTTCAAAATTAGGACTAGTACTAGTATTTTCTATTTTCCCCTATGGATTGATACCCTACTCTTGTAGCACACTTTTTGACTACTTGATAAGCGTGATACGCTTGTGCCCCTATCAAAGTTCCCTTGAATATATGCTATGTGACATATTAACTTATAGTAAATAATGTGTTGTGTTTTGTAGGAATTCTCAAGCTATGGAAGCAAGAAAATTATCACTAAAAGAAGGTCTTGTTACATGTTATGGTAGTTATGGCATGTCAATTGTAAATTTGATTATGTTGATGATTGAATTATGCCAAGACTTGATAGATGAACATGGTTTATTTTGATGTTTATATTAATTATGCTATGTATGACTTGAATCTTTATGGATCATTACATGTTGTGATGGTTTATTTTATTATTATAATTTTAGGCTTATTTATATTGATGTTTGAGTTATATAAAAGAATTGATAGATGAACATGGATATTTTGATGTTTAAACCTAATTTTGTTGTTCCAGGATTGAAACTTGATGTGATCATCAAATTAGTTGTGTGTGTTTGGAAACTTGATGTGATCATCGAATTAGTTGTGTGTGATTGGAAACTTGATGTGATCTTTGTTGATGGATGATGAATAGTTTATTAATTATGCTGCATAATGGTTTATTTATTGTGGACAGGTTGACAAGAATGGTTTCGTGGATAAGGATATAAAATTATGGATATTTTGTATCTCAATATTTGTTTTGTTATTATTGTTAACTTGTTTGATGGGGCTTTTAACGAGCTGGAACTCGAGTCTGAACTTAAGCCAAGTCTTATATGATTCTATATATAAGCCAAATTATTATTACTTTACTTAAAATGATCCCCGAGCTCAAATCATGCTAAGTCGAGCCTGAATGATTCATTAAGAGAACTCTTCAAAATGACACTTTATTGAATATAAAAAATATTACTAGTGAAGCTCAAATTAAGCCTTGAATCAAGCTCGATTGTAATAGTAATGAGCCGAGCTTAAACATAGCAATGCTTTGGCCCGGCTTGGCTCAAATTTTGTTTACGACCTTACTTGTCTTCTTGCATGATTTTCTTTTATTTTAGAGTTATATTGGGCATTTTGTGCTTAATGTGTAGGTAAACGTGTTTTGGGACAGAAACCAAGTGATTTTTGAGCGGAACAAGCACAAAAGAACAATTCCAGAGAAAAGCATGCCACTCATCACGAGATTGTTTTAGATGTGTAGCAATAATCGAAAGGTGAAATTTGAAGAGCACAACAGAGCATGGTTCTCGTGCCCGTATCATACCGTGCCTCATTAAGCACGGCAGCCCTCCTTGCATGTAAACTCTGAGCTGCCAAACTTTCACGCAAAAATTAAGTCCTTTTATGGCGCACATCATCATCACACAGCATCATCATCAATTGAAGCGGTTAAACACACCAAACGCATACAACCATACACTAGCTTGTTATTCTGTGAAGTTTAAAACCCTCTAATAATCTAGGGTTTGTTTGCACTTTTAGCGAAAGCTTTCATCGATGGCTAGGTTTTGATCGTAGGCTATAGCCTATCAAGGATGAGTAGATGATGCGCGGTTCTCTCGGGTGAAAGATTAACAACATTGTCATCTAAAAACTGGAGAGTTTCTATTATCATCCAAATTTAGAAAAAGCTTTGATGGAGTTTTCATAATGCTTTCTTCTTAATTTTGTCCTTTCATATTGGTTGTACTAAGATTCTCTATAACATGAGTAGCTAAACCTTCATTGGTACCTTATAACCGTGAATCTTAAGATTTGTGCACTTTGATTTCTTGTTTATTATATTGGCTTTTGAGTTTTCTAGAGAATCTCCTAGTTGTCTTTACATGCTTGTAACTGCTAGTATGTAAATCCCCACTGCATCAGCTAGATTGACATGATTAGATTAGAAATTGATCATGTTAGGTCATGCGAATAGGTGGTAAAGGCATGATTGTACACTCCAGAGATAGGGTGTGTATGGTGTCGAACTCTTACATTAAAGTTAAACAGCAACACAAAAAACTGGAACGAAGCACACATGTATTGCTGTGTATACATAAGGCATTCTGCCAAATAAGTTAAGTACATTTATATCTGTAAATTTTTTGAGTGTGCACATACATGACATATTTTTCCCCCATGATGCTGCCCTACCAAATTAATAAATTTTTAAGTAGCCATGTGTTATTATAATGACATGTATCTCTAATTTTTAATAAAACTCAAGTGAGGTTGCGGACTTGTCCGGCATCACAAAAGCGCAAGTGTGTGTATATAGAAATGATAATGAGAAGAAGGAAGCACTAGAAGATGGCTGCTTGGAAGGATTAAAAAGCAAGGATGGGCCAAAAAGATAGAGAGGTTCAAGAGTTAATGATTTGATGCAGCTCTTCAATTGGCGCTTGAATCATTAAACTTTGAACAAACTCAAAATAAAGGGTTTGGTTGTCACTGCCCCAATCACAAGAGTACTAAAATATTTCTTTCCAATGATACGGAAAGCCGAAAGTTTGACTAGTTCTCAATACATAATTAAAATAATATAATTAAAAGAAATATATGGAGGTGATTTATTTAAACTATCAAATAATAATAATAATAATAATAATAATAATAATAATAATGCAAGTAAAAGAAAGGGATTGTTTTAAAGTAAAACATTCTAGAAGATTGCATGAATGAAAACAAAATGAATGAACATGCCCATGATCCCAACACTATCTCAAAAGGGCCCATAATGTTCATTCACGCCCAAAGACTAGTTCATGTCATGCAACTCCATTGTGCGCCCCATTTATACTCTCACATGTTTATCTTATGTTCATTGCTCCTATTCACCATTTCTTTTTTTCTTTTTCTTTTTTAAAAATCTAATAATCTATTAAATTAATGATCATTCATTAATGCATTAATGTATTCACACTATAAACTTCAATACATCAAGACCTTAAAAATTTATTATTATTATTATTATTATTATTATTATTATTATTACGATATGTGAATAAATTAAATATGAACGTGCACTCTTAATATACCTGTATGTGAGTTGAGGTTTGAGTCAATCTTTTTCATAAGAAGCAAATATTAAGAGATCCAATGCCAATGATCAAGAGATCATTCGCAACTTATTATTATTTTTAAAGCATTTCTATATCTTAATTTTATATTAAAAATAGCAATTATCGGTTATTTATTTTTTATTTTCTATTAAATGTGTTCGTTGTTGAATGATCTTTTTAATTATATGATTATTTTCTTGTAATTATTATGTTTATGAATAAAGAAATTAATGCACTTTAATATAAAAATAATATATATATATATATATATGTCAAAATATCATCTAGGGTGTTCACAGAAACGTCCTCAGATTTTAAAAAAAAAGCTAATGCGATAATCAAAATGAGAGATAGGAAAAGCATGGTTAATAAACAGTACCTAAACATTGTACTTCTCCCAAACGGGTTGTTAAGTTGCTCTTCTATTTTATTTTACCTTAAACTGTAGGTTTAGCGAAAATGAAATTGGACATATTTGATTTATTAGGTTCTCGTACAAATATGATTGCATGATTTAGATCAAAACATTATGAGTTTCACCCTATTTATAAGGACAATAATTCAAATGAAAAAAATTGTAAAGCATGATACAATCTATTGGAGTTTAATCTAATAATTGAGAATCATCATCTCTAGCATTTTAGTCTAAGAACACGCGTAGAAGACACGTTCTATATATATATATATATATATATATATCGGTATATTGAGGGAAGTAAAAGTATCCATACAAATTAATTAATGGGAAAAGTTGAGGTTGATAGTTCAAATGAAATGTTTGGCGGCATAGGTCAACTTATAGCACATGAAAAAAGAATAAGTGGGGAAATTAGGGTTAGGTTTTGTCAATGCTCCAAATAATTAAGTCAACATGGAAAATAGTTGCACCACTAGGCCAATCTTATTGAGAATATATATATATATATATATATATTCACATGAAAAAAATGAGAAATAAAATAAAATAATAAAAAATGATCTTAATTTGATCTTCTCAATTAAATTGAACGTGTTTTCTTAAAAAACGAAGATAAATTATAAATTTATTAAAAAAACTCAAAATAATTAAAATTATAGAGATTTAGAAAAGCAGAGAATAAAAAAGTATGAAACTATCATTAAAAGGAAATTATTAAAAATATAAAAAAAAAGGCAATAAATAAAGATGACAATAAATATTTTTTTATTTATGAGTGGTTGATCTAATTTTACATTTACAATTATCAATCTCTTAAAACTTAAACTCATTAATTTTTTCTTCTTTTAATTATTGTTTAATGGCGTCGAGATTGGTAACAATGATGGTATATATATATATATATATATATATATAATTTATACAATAATGATTGTTTGATTAAATTTTAATTTTAATTTTTAAATCTAAGATTCACATTATTTCAATTTTTTGCTCCTATTTTATTTATTTTACGTAACTATAAGAGTTCAAAACAATAAATTGTATAAACCTACATTATAATTTCTATAACTATTATACATCTAAATTGGTGATCTTGAGCTAGATATTTTGATTATATTTTAATTATAAGAATTTAAATGTAAAATATTATATTAAAAAAACAATTTAAATTTTAAATAGGGTTGTGAGAAAAAATTTTAATTTAAAAAAATTATAAGGACTAAAACGTAAAATATTATATAAAAAAACCATTATAAAATTTAAAAAGAGTTTAAAAAAATTAATTAAAAAAATTTCTAAAAGTTTAAGTAAAATTTCGTATAAAAACATTATAAATTAAAAGAAAAATTTAAATATAACCAAATGACAAAGTAAAAGATTATGAAAGTACATCGCTGGTATTTTTCACAGATTTTAAGAATTAATCTAAAAATACTTATTTTTGGTGATATAATTAAAAATACAATATTTAAAAACCGTTAACCGTCAATGGATGGTTCATTAAAAAAATCAATTTTAAAATTATAATAATATATATATATATATTATAATTAAATGCCAAGAAGAAAGGGTTTTTGAAAGGATTTTATACAAATACGTTCCACTAGTTCAGGGAAGAACCAGAGACGCCGGTCAAATGTTTGAAAGAATGCCCAAAAGAAGTTCATAAGCAAACAAACACCTTTCACCAGAGCATCATATTATCACTATTGGAGCAAGTGTTTGTGAGATTATCTAATGAAAGAGTGTTCATTCATATACTAAGCAACAAGGAAGCAGTGTTCATTCATTTTTCGCCGATCAAGTGTTTGTGAGAATGCCTGAAAGAGGTTCATAGTTGGTGAAATTGTGAATGCATACTACATGTTTGATGTTATGTTTAACAGAGTGTTGTTCGTAAGCAACCGACATGTTTACCGCAGGCTCTTGCTCGGTATTTTTGCGAGGAAACAATTCAGTTCAGTGTCGAAAGTTGGTGACTTTGCGAGGGAAGGTCTTGATGAGGCATTGAAGGTTTTGGATATTATGATGTCGAAAACTAGTGAAACAGTGAGAGATGACAGTAATTGCCATCGTCGGCTCATACAGGGTTGCATGCAGGATCTTTTGGAAATCAGTCGGCAGAAATGCTCGGCAGATGTAAACAAGTCTATGTTCAGCAATTTTGAATCTGATTTGGATCAAATTTCTCATCTGGGGATGAGTAATTCTCTCTTATTTCTTGAACTGCATAAAAGAGGAGTTCAGATGGATGATAGCCGTGTTTCGTGTATTATGAGTTCATGTGGAAATGAATTGCCTCTTGATTTCGGAATACAACTTCATGCACTTTTGATAAAGCTCAGGTTTGATATGTCTGTTCATACGGCGAGCTCGTTAATCAGTCTGTATTCGAAGTGCGGGCAGCTACTGGATGCTTATCGAATTTTTGAACAAACGCCTGTGAAAAATGCGATCGCATGGACTGCTATAATAGCTTCTTATGCTCAGCATTGCGAAACTGAAACATGCTTATCTTTGTTCATCCTCATGAGGCAATCTATGTTGAAGCCGAACGATTTTACATTTGCAAGTGTTCTCAGTGCATGTACAAGCACTGCATTGCTCGGGCTCGGAAGAAGTATTCACTGCTTGGAAATGCGAATGGGATTCGATAAATGTTTACATGTTGGAAATGCATTGATTTCTATGTATTCAAAATGTGGGAGTATCGAAGAAGCTCGTTGTGTTTTCGAGAAGATGTTGCACAAGGATTTGATCTCCTGGAACTCCATGATTTTTGGATGCGCGCACAATGGTTTAGCTGAACAAGCTGTACATTTGCTGCAATGTATGGATGGAGAGAATGTTAAACCCGACGGCATCTCTTTTCTTGGTGTTCTTTCTTCGTGCCGTCATACAGGCCTTGTAGAGATCAGTCGTTGGTGCTTTAATTCAATACTCAAGCGTGGCATCAAACCAGGGTTAGATCACTATGCATGCATTGTTGATCTTCTTGGACGTGCGGGATTCATTGAAGAGGCATTGGAGTTCATCAAGAGCATGCCAATGCCTCCGAATGCAGTTATTTGGGGCTCGCTTCTTTCGTCTTGCAGAGTTCATGGAAATGTTCAGATTGGAATTCAGGCTGCTGAGCACAGACTTGTACTAGAACCGGATTGTGCTGCCACTCATATTCAGCTAGCAAAACTGTACGCCGGTATAGGGTGCTGGAATCAAGTAGCTAGAGTACGGAAACTGATGAAAGACAGAGGTCTCAAAACCATCCCTGGACATAGTTGGATCGAAATTGGCAATGATGTATATCGGTTCAAAGCAGAAGATGGATCGAACAACAAGTTCAATGAAATCCTCAATGTATTGGATTGTTTAGGAGAACATATGAAGTTCTTGAAAACATCAATGTACAATTGGACTTTATTTACAAAAGAATGACTCTACAAATTTACCTTGGAAAACTAGAGACGGTGATCTGCAATTGTGATTGTTCTTCATTATTGACAACATGCTGCTTGATAAAAGCTCTTTGCCACCAGACCTTAAGTGCCTTCTGAATGTTGGGACAGTCATCGCCTTTGTTCAAGAAAAGATCAAACCATCTCAACAAGATCGCTTCTTGTTGCGCCATTGACAGAGTGAGGATAGTTTCACTTAGTCCATCCTCTACCATTTTGTGGTTGAACGCCCGGTCGGTTCTTCTCAACCAAAAGTAGTCTTCATAGAGAGGTTCGAGCCATGTTTGCAATAGCGAATGCTTTACATCTCCAGACACTAAGACCTGCCCATGCCCGAGCGCAACACAAAGCCGAGCAGTAATACTACTGATCCCAAACCGATACCTAGGCGGGGTCTTCGAGTGCGTGCTAGCAAGTTCCTTCTGATCAGCCCACAGAGTAACAAAATTATCAGCCATTTTCCTGCTTATGAGTATCTCGACAAGCCACAGCATGTTATCGGCTGCTCGGGCTATCTCGCCCATGAGAACCCCTCGATCTCTCTGGCGCTCATCACAGTTTTTAGCATCTGACAGACAAAGCCGTAGCGAACTCAGGCACTTGCGGCAGAGATCATAAAGCGTATTCGAAGAAACATCAAACTGTTCAATGTTGTCTCCGATCAATGCAGCTAACAAAGATTTCATCTCTTGCCGAGCTTTCTCATTCTTTGCTTGCAGTACACCAGACAAAAGTCGTAGAAGAACGTCATCAGTCCTCATAGAATTAGTCGGCTCCATGTAGATTCTCTGCAGAACCAATGTTTCCCGATCCTGAAGATGAAATGATCTGAGGACTGATACAATCGTCCCCGCCTCATCTTCTGACCATGGAGCAGCTTCCAGGAAGTCGAGACACGAGTTGACTCCAGCGTCAAACGTGATAGCTAGACATACCTATACAGATATCAAAAGAATACACTGAATTTAATCTGCATTTTTTTGTTGAGTTCATGTACTTCTAACTCAATTCAGAGACAATGAACCTCAAAAACTCTGTTTTACATCCAAAAAATGATTCTCAAGAACAGTGTTTGTTCAATTATCCTCAAAATTCAAAACGAAAGAACTCCAAGAACTCTCCCTAATCTCTAATTACTTTTGATTGAATCCATAGGAAAAAAACACATCAAGATCAATTTTCCATCACATTCAAAGACAATGAACTTCAAAAACTCTGTTTTACATCCAAAAAATGAATCTCAAACCAGAGTTTATTCAATTATCCTCAAAATTCAAAGAACACATCAAAACAATTGATTTAATCACTAATCACTTGTGATTCATTTCATAGTGAAAAGAACACACACAAACACACACACATCAAGATCAATCTTTTTATTTTTTTTCTTTGAATTTGAATCTCAATATCAGTGTTTGTTCAATTATCCTCAAAATTCAAAGCCAAAGAACTTAAGAACTCTCCTTAATCTCTAATTACATTTGATTGAATTCATAAAAAGAAAACACATGAAGGTCAATTATAAACTTCAAGAACTCTGTTTTACATCCAAAAATGATTATCAAGATCAGTGTTTGTTCAATAATCCTCAAAATTTAAAATGAAAGATCTCCAAGAACTCTCCCTAATCTGTAATTACTTTTGATTGAATCCATAGAAAAAAACACATCAAGATCAATATTCCATCAAATTCAAAGACAATGAACTTCAAAAACTCTGTTTTACATCCAAAAATGAATCTCAAACCAGTTATTATTCAATTATCCTCAAAATTCAAAGAACACATCAAAACAATTGATTTAATCACTAATCACTTGTGATTCAATTCACCGAAGGAAATAAAACACATCAACAGCAATCTTATATATATATATATATATATAAAATTCAAAGACAATGAACTTCAAGAACTCTGTTTGCCATCCAAAAATGATTCTCAAAACAAGTGTTTGTTCACTAATCCTCAAAATTCAAACCCAAAAAGAAAGAGAAAAAAAAAATCCAAGAACTAAATGATTGGTTTATAGAATCGAAGAAATTCAAGCAAGTACCTTTAGGAATTCAAGAACCCTAGAGACCTCCTCGCCAATGAGCCTCTTCTTGAGATCATGGCAATACATCATGGCCAGAACCTCAAGGTAGACCTCCACATCGTCACAGTCAAAGATCGATACAGTGACCCAAGCCCCAATGCCGCTGCCACTGAGCTTCTCCTCGAAGAACCGGCTCCGGTCGATGAGAACCCGGCGGTGAGCTTTAATCGAGATACTGAGCCCCTCCCGCGAGGTAATGGAGAGGTTGACATCTCCGGGGCCGCAGGCTGAGGTCACCTCCGCCGTGAGGCGGGAGATCAGGGAGCGGAGGCGGTGGGCATTGCCGGAGACCGGAAGAGGCAGAGGAGAAGGAGGAGGTGGACGGGAGAGGGAGTCCTCTTTTGAGATCATCTCGAAGAGAGTGCTCGGTTTGGGGGACGATGGGGTGGTAGTGGTGGAGGGTGGAGGAGAGTAGGTTGGGGAGAGGAAGCCGTTCTTGATCATGGCGGAGATCTCGCCGGATTGAAGGCCTTTCTCGGCGACGGCGGCGGGAGACGTTGCCGACATCGGAGCTCAGTGACCAAAATGACGACGACGATGAGAGTTTTGTTTTTTACTGTCTTTAAATTATTTATATATATATATATAAAGGAATTTTTTTGTTGAAAAATTAGGAAATTTATTTAGAAATTTTTATTTAATTAATGTTTTTTTTTAATTATCACCGAAGTTGGGCAGTAAATCAGAGGGAGGTTTAGACTTTACTTGCAACGAGTGTGATTGAGATTTAAAAATTAAAAAAAAAATTATATAAATTGATCTGTCGATAATAATAATATTTATGTAATTAAGTAATTTTAAAATATTTATTTATTTTTTTAAATATGATGGAATATTATTATTTAAAAAAAACTGAAAACCATGTTCTGTTTATTTTTATTTTGTTATTTTTTTAATGAATATAGGTAAATGAAAATGAAAGAATTTTTTTATTTTTTTATAACAAATATTTATTTTTTTAATTTATTAATTAATACCTAATATTATGAATTTTTAATGAGGTTGGACTAATTGGCTCAAGTTGAAATATTTTGCTTGGCATATATATATATATAGGATTCGTAATTTAGAGACATTCACAATAACTATTATTTATAATTATTATAAACAGTATTAAACACATTCTATAATATTTATAAATAGTAAAATATGTATAATATTTATATAAATAAACAACGATGTTTTTTTTTATAACTGTGATTAAATATTTTTAAAGAATAGTAATATAGGGAAGTAATTAGATTAACTATATATATATATATATATATATATAACAGGAATGAAAGTAAGGTGAGCAGTTTGGTGATAATAAGTTATTGGACCCAAGGGAATAGATACAGTGTCAGAATCAGACAGGCAGGTGGGACCTGAAAGACTGAATCTGAAAAAAAAAGTGAAATAAATGACAAGATTAATAATTCCAATAGATAATTCCAATCTTCTCAAAATTTCTATTCTTTGTTCCCCCACAAAAAATCATAAAAAAGAAAGTAACTTCCATTTTTTTTTATTTTTAAATTGTCATTATCTTTATATAAAAAAATTATCATTTTATTTATATAAATATATAAATAAAACAATAGCTTCTTGTTAGAGTGCAATGTGGCAAAACATAGACTTGCAAACTTAAGCTAGTGAATTATCCTGAATTTTTTTTGAGGACTTTAAAAAAACATTACTTTGCCATCAAATTAAGAAAGACACATAATAAAACTCATTCAATAAGAGACTAAAAAACAATGCAACAGTCAAACCATGAAAGCAAAGAAGTTGAGACAAAATGAACTCTGAGAAAAAGACTAGTTAACAAGAGAATCCAATGCTACAGGACACAGCTGTGTCAATGAAGATTGAGATCAATGAATGCCAAGCTTATCTTTGACTAAAGAAGCAGATAGTGAACAATCAGAATACGAAGTTGCACAAAAATCTGGCTCTTTTAATCTTTCAACAAACCACAAAATAAATAAATCAATTCATATCATATTTACAGCAAACAAAAAAGATGAGAAACTTTCAAACAGAAATGTATATGAAGGAAGCAGAACTAAAGAGAACACAAAATTCGGTCCCGAAAGCGGGTAAAGTCACTCGCTCTCTTTAGTGAGATTGGAGAGGTCACTGTGAGCTTCCTGACTGGTTTTCGTATGTGTTCTATTTTGGTTGCCTTTGTTCTGGTTCATCGGAACTTTGTTCGGGTTTGTTGTCATTGTCTTTCGTTGTTTGAGTTGTTCCCGATGTCTGCGCGGTCTGGATTTCGGGGTTGTATGTTTGGGAAGCGAGGAAATTGAGAGCTGAAACTACATCTTTGATCACCGGCCTTAAGAGAGGTTGCTCATGAACACACATTGCAGCCACAGCAAGTGCTTGGTATAATGATCTTGTTGAATACTGCCCGTTAAGTACCGGGTCGGCCATTTGTGAGAATTTCCTTCGATCTTTGAACAATGGCCTCGCCTGCAAAGAAACATGAAATAGAAGTTTACAAATGGGATAACGGCGTGTTAAATATGAAATAAAAAGATTGGCAAAGATTGTGGGAACAAAATGTGGGTTTGTAAATTAACTTAAAAGAAAAAATAACTCCTCGAAATGTGATAAATCCCATGGCAAAGATAAATAAGAATGGTTCATGGAAAGATTTATTTCAACTGAGGAATGAAAATTGACCTTGGAAACAGATATGTCCTTCGTGGGCACATCAATGTTCATTTGTGCTCTCCTCAGCCTTGAAGTTAGATAAACAAGATCAGAATAGATATCTAGAAACTAGCTCATTTTCAATATAACGCACGGCAACTACGTCCACGGGAAACAGTTCAACCATCCAAAGTAATATTTACAATGTAAAGCATGCCGAGAACAAACAGACAAGTCTGTGGTTTATCCACATTTACCTCCACAAGTGAAATCTCACAATAAAAAATAGAGGCTTACCCATGCAACAAGGTTTCGCTCCGCGGGAGCTCTACGATTGTCAATAGCTCTCCTTCCGGTGATAATCTCCAGAAGAACAACTCCAAAACTATACATATCTGATTTTGGTGTAAGTTGCCCAGTCATTGCGTACTCAGGGGCGCAGTATCCATATGTGCCCATCACCCTGGTTGTAACATGAGTGTCATCTCCGACAGGACCGAGCTTTGCCAATCCAAAATCAGATAACTTTGGGTAATATCCCTCTCCGAGCAAAATGTTAGAGCATTTCAAGTCTCGGTAGATAACAGGGGGTTTGGCTATGTCATGCAAATATTCCAATCCTTTGGCTGCACCAGCAGCTATTTTCATCCTTGTATCCCAGTCCAGCCCTTGTCTTCCTGGAATAGGATCTGTTGCCAAGAGTATGAACATTAGAAACATTAACTAGAACAACAGAAAAACAAAACCAGTACTTAGACAATACCGAAAAGATGGTCTTCCAATGATCCTAATGGCATGTACTCATAAACCAATAGCCTCTGGTCACCGTCCTTACAAGAACCAATTAGATTAACAAGGTTAGGGTGGTGAAGAAGCCCTAAGAACATCACTTCAGCAGAAAATTCGCTATTTCCTTGCAATCCATTTAGGTCAAGCTGCTTTATGGCAACAACCTGTGGAAAGATAGTAAATTGAGAGCTTCGGAAAGTCAACATCAATGAAACATAATCTTTATCAAACAAATACATGATCATTTGTCATGAGTATCATTTAGAGGTCTTCAGAATCAGAATGCTACAAATAAACCTCGCTCAAGTCATGGAAAGTCAAATTATCACAAATTTGCATTAATGATAAACCTAAGCATCCCAAACCTCCCGGAACCTAAACTCAGAAATGAAAGATGTCCTAATGAGAATATTTAATCTGAAATCAATTAACAGGACTATAGGCCATAGTTAAAAGAATAATGAAAAATTGCTGTCTTGACAAGATGAAACCATGCTAAACGATAAAGCTATGTCAATGACTCAACGGCCCCAACTTTTGTAGTTTAAAAAGCTAGCTTTATGTTTGAGTTTGACAGCAAGATGGTACAGTAGACTTATTGGAGTTAAGTGAACAAGAAAAAAAAATGTTTGAGAACTAAAGAGAAGGCGACATCTTACCTGGTTGATACTTTCCAAATAGCCTTTGTAAACCCTGCCAAATCCCCCTTCTCCCAACATGCAATCTGATAGGAAATTATTGGTGGCAATTGCCAATTCACTAAATGTGAAGGTACGTGTAGAACTGTCCTGAGAACTTTTACACAAGGCGTCTTTCTTGATATCTATTGAACTTTGTTTCTTTACATCCACTTGGAGATTACGCTTTGACTTCTCTACTGGACATGATGAAGCAAAAGTAAAGGTAAGAATTCTACAGCAGTAAACTAGAAAAGAGCATGCATAAACCAAAAGAAAAACTTTGATCCATTAGCTTATTCTACACTAGTTGATACAAGAAAAGGAACACAAAACTCCAGAATTTTTAATAAACAAATCAACGGAAACAGTACAAAAAGGATCAACAGGCATAAGTCGAATCGATAAGATTCTATACCATGAACAGAGAACAACAACGAAAAAGAGCTACTTTTATTTTTTTAAAAAAAATTTCAATCTAACGAACATCATCCCCTCCAGAAAACTTTGTAAAACAAAAACATCTAAATCAATAAGAAAAAAACCCTAGAAACAAAGAGATTAATTTTCAAATCCAAAATGCAACACATGAATAGATCTGTAATCTCCATAAAAATCCAATCTTTCATATCAAATCAAGCACAACTCAAACAAATCCAACATCCCATAATAAAAAGATCTAATTTTTAAATCTCTCATAAAACAAGAAAAAAAGAAAAGAAAAAACCACAATCCCAATCATTTCCGTAGCACCTGACGAGGCCGAGCTCTGATCCTTTATATCAACGTCCTTGCAAGGATTCCCCACACAGCGAAACCACCCCATCTCCCTCCCTCCCTCCCTCTCTCTCTCGCTCTCTCTGATGAGAAGAAGTGAGAGAAGAGAAGCAGCCAAGAAGACAAATAAATAGAAAAGAAAGAGAAGCCAAACAAAAGGAATATAATATAATAAAAACAAAATAATAATAATAATAATAATAATAATAATAATAAAGAAACAAAGATAGAGGCGTGGTTGTTATCTTGGTCAGCAACATCTGGTCCGGAGATCAAGAGGGTTGGAATTTGTTGATGGAAGCGTGGCCGCACGTGTGGACCAATGGTTGGAAGACCATCTTAAACTACTCAATTGTTTTCATTACTAAAACAAAGTGCAAGATTGATTTGCAGTTAATAATAAACGGAATGCAAGGATGGTTCTAGAAGGCTCAAAAATAAAAATTAAAAAAAAATTACCATGAGAAACAGTGCGATGGATCACCTGAAGTTCTCTTGAAGTTTCACCTGCCAAGAGATGGAAGTTGAAGTCTTCTTCCGTGACATTGAATAGAACTATTTAGTTCTCATGATCATTTATATACAAATGTGATATGGAGACCCGGCCTTGCTTTTAACCGTCTACTAGTTTTTTCCGGTTTTCTTATGTTGTTTCAGGGAAGAAACTCTCTTAGTCTAAAAGTTATCTGTATTTTAGAGTATTTTTTTTATTATTTTTTATTTTTTAAATCCAGTAGATTTATGTACTTTTATATTGTTTGTGTGACATTTTGTGTGTTTTTTACTTTTTTTAATGATAAAATTGAGAATTGCGGCTTACATACTTCTTCCAAAAAAAAAATGGTGATGGATTAAACTAAAACAAGAATAAAAATTCAAGCTTGTGTTTGTGTAGCAGTATACGTACCTAATCCTGAAGCGTTTGGTAATGTTTGACAGGTGTGGCTTCCGGTGTATTTGCCTGTCTATTCAGAAGGTCAATGACTGAACTCAAGTTGGCTTTATCCCAAGTAAAGACAAAAATTAGCTGTTCTCTTATGGATGAGTTGGTTAAAGAGGTAGCAAACTTTCAGGTTTTAAGAGGCTCTTTGGTCGGCAGCGAAAAACCATAAAAATTTACTGTTTTTGTTGTTTGGTTTGATATAAAAAAAATATTTTATATATAAATAAAGTTATATTTAAATCTCATCTTATAATATTCTAATTCACAGCAATTTTTACAGTAAGTTAAAATACTGCAAAAACTTTTGGTTACCCTCCACTTTAAGCAAAAGTTGCGGCATTTCCAATGTAAGGACATTGGGTTAGTTCTATAGGTTCTAGCCTTACGTAATATATATATATTCGAGAAAAAACTAAAAATAAAAGGTACCTGAAGTGTTGTTCTTTGATGATGAGTTGGTAAAAGGGGGAAAAAACAATCAAAATGTAAACTTTAAAACGTGTGTATTTGGATGACATGGAATGATAGGGAATTAAGTAATGATAGAGGGGAAAAGAAATTGGTAAGAGATAGTAATGAAATAGATATTTGGTTAGAAGGGTAATTCATTGAGAATAGAAAAAAAAAAAGTGGGGTTATGATAAGATTACATTTTTACCCCTTATATAAAGAAATGATAGTTTTTTTTAATAATTATTACAAATAAGTACAACATAAATATTTATTTTATTATTAATAATTAATGTTTAATCCAAAAGCAATTTTAAATAAATACTAATAGTATTCTGCAATTAAAATTTATTAATGAATTTCAAATGAAATTTCTTTTACATAATTATTATATATATAATAATTACTACATAAATATTTATTTTATTATTATTAATTGATGTTTAACTAGAAATTAATTTGAAATAAATATTAATTTAATTCGGTACCTTGTATATTTTAATTAAATTTGAAATAATATATATTCAAATATTTATTAATATAAAATAATTAAAACATAAATATTTATATTATTATTATTTAATGTTTAGTTAGAAATGATATTTATTTCAAATAATTATTATTTATAAATAATGAAAAAATAAATATTAACAGTAATTATCTCAAATAACATTTTTACATTCCGTACTTAGAATTTTTTTAATTAACTTCTAATAATCTTTATTTTAAATAATTATTATTTATAAAATAATTAAATCATAAATATATATTTCATTATTATTAATTAATGTTTAACAAGGGCATAATAGTAATTTTGTGTTTTACAAGGACATAATAGTAATTTTTATGTTTCACAAAAGCATAATAGTAATTTTATATTTTACAAAGACATAATAATAATTTTGTAGGGGGGGGAATGAACCATTCCCTCAACAAGGGGGGAATACTTCATTACCCTGTGAGGGTTAATAGTGACCCCTCAAAAAAACCACCCAAATACATGTATGGAAATGTGTACGTTAAGGACATCATCCAAACACACACTAAAGGTTCAAAGTGAGCATTTGGAATAAGAATAAGTAATATGCTTGAATAAAAGCTAAGATTAAATTGTGAAATCAAATCAAACAGAAGTTTACCAGTATAGGGAAGACTTGAATATCCTCCTGCTCTTTGATGAATGAGACAGTAAACAAGGAGAAGCAATCAAATTGCAAACTTTGAGGGAGATTTTAAGTGAGGAATGCTATCAGTTGCAGCAGCAAGTAATAATATGATTGAGAAAAAGCTAAGATTAAATTTGAAAATATGATCAAACAGAAGCTTACCAGTACCAGGGAGGCTTATTCCACCAGATGTCAATTTCTTTGATGAATTGATTTGAGTTAGTAAACCTGCAAAAGATAATGATTAAATCAAAATTGCAAACTTTAAGGTTATAAGTGAGCAACTCTATCAGTTCTGGCAATAAGCAATGACATATGCTTGAGAAGAAGCTAAGGTTAAATAAGGAAAGCAGATCAAACAGAAGCTTACCGGTACTGGAAGACTTAAAATGTTGTCAGCCATATCCCGCTAGATGTGCAATTCTACGACGAATGAGTTGGTAAAAGAGGGACAAGCAATAAAATTGCATTGAGGTTCTAAGTGAACTATTCTATCATAATATGATTGAGAAAACACTAATATTAAATCAGGGAAGCAGATCAAACAAGCTTGCCAGTAGTAGGAAGGCTTGAATGTGCATAAGCTTACCTTAATTTGTAGAAGAACCAATGACTCGGAGGTGGTCGATGAGTGATCACACTAAAAATTGCTAGGAATAACTAAACGCTAGTGCAAACCACAAATCAATCCACAAGCACAGAACAAATATCTTACACCTTTATTGGTATAGCTGAAGGTAACTACCCATTGCAGGGTAGCACCTTGTGCCAGTAGTCATCAAGAAGCCGACCAAGAGAGACATTCCAACTCTTTGTAAGCACAAGCAAATTTAACTTTAAATAATTTCTAATCATATTATTATCAATAAACTTCTTATTGTTAAGAAAGTAATAACCTCCTAGTATTTGAACTGGGGGATCAACTCTTTGCTTCCCGGCATGTGTGTTCGTAAACAATTTGCCGCACAAATTGCCCACGTAGGCGTGGTCGCTGCTCAGCTAGTCTTTTCCTGCTTTGATATCGGACCTGAGAACCAACAACAGTAAAAGAAATGTCATTTTATCCACATCTAGCACAAAATTGGAAACTACAAAGTAAAAATAGAGAGGAAATAAAGAATCAAAGAAATGCAATGTGATGACAGATGTAGCGAGTGGTTAAACAAATTTCAAATTAAACTAATTTCAGATCAGGAGGAAAGTTTCTGCTGAGCATAAGTCTTCACCCAGAGCAATTAAACACTATTGATTCAATGCAATTATAGTCAAGGGTCATGCCAATTAACCGCTATTTGTGATGATGCTCCGCTGGAGCTATTAGAAGACAACTAACCTAAATAACCTAAATAAGATAAAATAAATCCAAATTTCTACTTGTCTTTCATTGGGATCTAGAAAAGCAATATTTCATGTGCAAGTGATGCTAAGTTGCTAACTACTCAACAATACACCTCCTGTGACCGACGACCAAATAGTCTATTGGTATACGTGCCGATAGAGCTCTTCACTAAGTGGTGAGAGTTCGATTCTCGGCTGAGGGTACATTTCTGGGAGATGTGAGCGGTAGTTATGTGCAGATTGTGTGCGGGCCCCGCCACCACTTGCTCCACCGAGACTTGTGCACGCCCTTGACGACCGTCAAGACCTTTAGGCTGTCTGTTCCTCTTGTCAAAAAAAAACAATACACCTCCTGTGGAAAGAGATGAATAACAAAAACAGGGCATCTGCCAAACTTAACAAAATAAAAAAGAGGCAAATCTGTTGATACCAAGTCAATCATCCACCTCAAATAACTAAATTTCTTCAATGAAGAAAATAAGCCTACAATGAAAAACCTTCTACCTTCTTTTCAAAGTTCCGCTCTTTTCTTTTCTGCCGAAATTTGTTCAGCGCAGCCTCTCTGTGTGTAGAATGATTCTGGTCAACCCCATCTCCACTTCCACCACCACCACTCCCACTCCCACTGGCACCATAGATACCACTTTTTCCTGCAATCCCATTATCACTATCCATGTTAACTCCCCCACCTTTTGCTGCTGTACTGCTTCCATTCTGGCCATTGCTCCCGTGATTGCTGCCTGATCTGCTCCCATTTAAGCTTAAGTGTGGAGCATTACCTTCCGTAGCTATAATAAACAATTTGGATGATCCACACTGCATATCATCTGTCTCCATGTTCTCAAGTGACAAATTATCATGATCTGCTAATGGCTGTTGCTGCTGCTCCTGCTGCTCCTGCTGCATGCTGTGGACATGGTGGTGGTGATGATTATAGTGGTGATGGTGGTACTGGAAATGGACCTGAATGTGAATTCCTCTAGATTGTGCTCCCGTTGCGGCTGTACCCACGTCATTAAATTTCTCCTGCACCACCAGCTGAGTAGCCAAATTTTGGTTTTGCACAGGATGAATGGCTGAAGTAGGGTTGATAAACTTCACCATTGATGAGGATGTTAACATTTCCTTTGGTGATGCTGATTTGGTGAAAGCATTCACTGTGGTAGACCCCATATCATTTTTGTCAGTGTTCGCGTTGGAACTCTGCTTCAAAGGAGCACCATTTGAATTAGATAACATGTTATGTGTAGAATCCGTCCTTGTTGCCTTTGAACTGTTATCAAGTGGACGCAAATAACTTCCTCTGTTTCCTGTGGGTGCCTGAGCAGATAAAGCAGAAGCGTTGTATCTGCACAATAATAAAAATCAATATAAGGCTCAATCACTTAAAACATTTATAGTAAACTTTGATAAATATTTTGTCTGCACCTTGAGAATGCGGACTGATCAGAATGTCTCAAGATGTTGTGGTCATCATGAATGGCAGTTCCATCATCTTCACTCGACTGCAGCCTTTTCAAACTCAACTCAAGGGATGGCCATTCATTACTGCCGATGATGGTTTTATTTACTGTTTCTGACACGTTGGGAAAGCTATCAGGATCTTTGGAAGATCGGGTTCCCATCTGAAAATCAACACTATTGGCTATTCCACCAATCAAATCAGCATCCTGGTTGCATGGTTCACCAGAATTTTCATCGGTATCCAGTTCCAAGATATTCACATTTACTTCTTTTTCAGGCTCAGTTTCATTCAACTTCTCCATACTGAAATCAGGCTTGTTCATATCAAGCTTCTCACAGGGATGAGATTCAGGATGCAAATATGGACTTCCTGGCAATACTATTTCCAAGCCTTTGCCCATGGAAGTGTTGTCTGTAATAAAAATCATAAAATTTATAAAAGGCAGGGAAAGTTGAAGTTATTTATGTATCTTAATTCATACCGGCAAATTCTTTTTGTTCTTGGGCATTCCTGGTAGTAGTCATAGGCATCAAGCCGTAGAAGAATGTTTCAGGCTTTGGATGGATGACATGTGCACAAGTACTGTCATGACGATTAGGCAACTGATGGGACAGAGGCATCGGTTGGGGACTGTCAAATCCAATGGCACGTTTGGTCCAAGAACTCTGCAAATTAAAGATGAATGTGAATGATCTGATGGATGACTTGTGTACATGTACTGCCAACTAATACTGCAAAATTAGTTGAATGTATTTCAGTCTGAATACAAATCATTAGCACAGCATTAATACCAATCCTGACATGTATCACATAAACATTGTATTTAGTTTAAATCCTGTCACCTCAAAATGGTTTCCTCAATATACCCATGTATAGAGTTTTCTGTTCTTTTTGTCAAACATCATCTATGTATGAACTTTGAAAACACTCGGCATTAAATCTTTTACTAAGATTTAACACGTTATACCCATCACAAGAATGATGAAAATGATAGAAGTAAAACTGATCACATTTTTCCTTTTATCTGCAAATCATATAGAACTTGGCGAGCAATCAGTGGAGGTGAGTAAAATTTTTCCACAGAAATTCACCATGTGGCGTGCATGTACATGTGTAACTGACATATAGAGGTCTGGAAAGATCTTAATTCTTCATTGTAAAAATCCTCATAAAAATGTTAGTACCTTCCCATTTATGAAATTAGAGAAACAAATGTGTGAAGAAGGCAGTAGAGAAGGCTAAATTCAATAAACAATCAACTAAAGTTTGGTAGACCACAGTGATGATCAAGCTTGCATGCAAAACTTGGATTAAAATTGATCTTACCTGAGTTCCACTTCCACTATCACTGCCATCCTGTGCATTCAAACCAAAGCTTCTATTGTAATTCCCGTCATTACTCCCACTATGGTTATCTGAATTATCAACACTCTTCGACTTGGGAGATTTTTGAGTTTGTGTGCCAGTGTCACTTCTGCTACCACTACCGCTAGACTGGTAAATTGAAAATTTTTATGAAAGAGACCAGAAAAATAGCACAAAATAATACTATCCCAAACACATAGGCAACAATGAAACCAAGATAAAAGTGATCGAAGTAGTAAAGATAACCATGATAACCATGAATCTTTGTTGGTGGAATAAATCTGATATGAGTGGTAAATAATAGCAACTTACACTGTGGCATCTCCTCCAAACATGTTGCCAAAGGTTTTTTAGCTCATTCTTACGGATAGGCTTAACTAAAAAATCAACTGCGCCTTCTGACAAACACTTTAAAGACTATACCCATGGAGTCTTTTGAAGACATTACTGCAGAAAAAGATCACAAGGAGTGGCAGTTATAAAAGTCAAAATAAAACAAGAGGAAAACTAATATAACTTGATAAAATTTACTTTTTAGTCCGAGTATAGGAACAACACTTACAAATCACGGGAATCGTCTTGCAAGTTTTATGGCTCATTATCTTACATAATAGGCCAATGCCAGATAAGCATGGCATTACAACATCAGCCAAGACAAGATCAATATGATTTGTAAGATCTTCTAAGATTTTCCAAGCTTGTAGGCCGTTTGCAGCTGCAGTAACTGTAAGAAATTGATCTATCATCAAACAGGATGTATAAAATCCAAAGAGGGTGAAGAACAAGAATCTGTTTTGGCATTAAACATAAACAATGACCAGCTAGATACATGACTATTAACTAATTTACTCAATCACTTACCAAAAACTCCACTTAAAATCCACTTTTACCTTAAGAGCGCTTACAAACAGTAAATAATTTACAAAACATAAGATTCTAACCATAATAAGAAGAAACAACTAGATTAAGAATAAGAACCCAACAGTTATAAGTGATATTAGAGAGCATAACAACAATTAACCACAGGACAGCATAGCATTGACTCCAGATAAATTGAGGATTAAATAATGCACATTTATGCAAAATATAACAGCAAAAAAACAGTGGAAAGAAAATTCAGAATTGGTTCACATGACTGACACAACACAGAGGTCAAGTTCTTCATACTTAGTAAAATTAGTGCAAAAACATGCAATTCAGACAAAATTAATACAGGTTACCTTCATAGCTACAATTATGGAGCAAGGCAGTGAGGACTTGACGAGTTGAATCATCATTCTCTACCAGCAAAACCTTGATAGATCTGACAGGAAGGAACCTCTCCCAGAGCACCTTCTGAGGCTGCCCATTGTTCTGATTGGCCACAGGGGCCAACCCATCTTCTCTACTTCTCTCAATCACTTCTTGAGCCACCTCCTTACCCATAGATTCATCCGACACACCACCCCCAACCTGCTGAGAAACACCTCCCATCAACCAGATTCAAAGAGCACAGCACTAAGCAACCCATTCTCCGCCATTCCTTTCCTTTCAAGAACTCCCCTTATTCAAAAAACACAACCATAAAATCCCTAACCCCAAACCAAAATCCACTGAAAAAAAAAAAACCATAAAAAATTCAAACTTTTCCCATCTAAACATAGAACTACAACAATAACATGAAGAATCCTGAATAAAAATAAAAATAAAAATCCCCCAAATAACACCAACATACCTACGGCGAGACACCGTGCGACGAGCCTCAGATCACCAACGGCGAATCAAATCCTCAAAGACAAGAAGAAATCGAGGGATTTTGGGGGGATTTAGGGTTTATATAGAGTGGGGGTTGGAGGGAAGGAGGGAGAGAAGACGCAAGGTTGGGAGGAAGGGGTGATGACGTGGAGAAAAGAAAGGTTTAGATGATTCCACGTGTCATAAGATCACGGGAGTGGGGCCCAGTCCTACGTGGACAAAATCTAAAGCCCGAAGCTCATGAGAAGGCGCCAAATCAGGGCCGCGCCAACGTGGCCTTTTGCTTTTAAACGTATCACAGTAATATGGGATTTTTTTCATATACCCCCTGGATAATAAATTAATTAGGAAATTGCTAACTTAAACTTATAAAAGTTTAAAAAAAATTATAAAAGTTAGATATATATATATATATAAACTTTTTGAGTTGATTTTTGGTCTTCAGAGTATATTATAAGATAAATTATTTTTTTATATGGGTGTAATAATTTTTTTTTATGCGATCAAATAAAGTTCTTTTTGCATGTATATCCTTGCAAGATTTTTTTATTACATTATACACTCTTAAAGCAAAGTTACTGTAAGTATATATATATATATATATGGTTAGAGAAAAGGGTTTTTGTGGACATTCGTAGACGTCCGCAATCCGCAAGTGATAACTGTTTTGTTTTTATTTTTCATACTGTAGGTGTTACTAGGAATAGATTTCAAACGAGCGTGATTTGTTGAAAAATTGATTGAATATTGTGCATCCTACTTTTTACTGTTCATTGTTCATAAGTACAGTAACAAAAAACTGTATATTTTATTTTTCACTGTACATTATTTATAAACAGAGTAATTACTATGCATTCATAATCAACAAACCGGTGGATCTTAATCTAACGATCTAAATTAATGTCCATAGATTAATAACCTATGGATGTTCACAGAAGATCTGCCCTCGTATGGTTAATATTAAAGTTTTGATCTGAGTAATGAATAGATGGATAGGTTGAGAGGGAAAAGATAAACTGATTATTGACTATAAGCTTAAAAAGAATATAAAAATAATATTAGTATTTTTGTAAATTAAAATAGAAGAGATAATATTATAATAGGCTATTAAATAATATTTCTTTAGCAAGAATACTCCATCTCAAACAGTATGACGTGGCACAGGGTTTCTTTTGTGGGTAAACATAAGAGGTGATTTTTTTTTTAGTAAATTATATATATAAAGTAGAGTGAGAGAAGTGCAGAGATGGCAGAAGGAAATGCACAAAAATGATGTTTGAGAGATTCTCAATCTAAATGTGCTCAAGGAGAGGGCAAGACAAAGATATTCAGATTCAAAGTTGGTCCATGAAAAGGACTCAGGTGCTGAGCATTGCCTCAAGTACATCAATAGCATATCTTCTCTCTTTTTTATTTTTTATTTTTTCTTTTCTTTTTCTCTTGGTAAATTAAAATTTATAAGTAAAAATATATATATATATATTACTAAGGTTTTTTAAAATTTATAGATATAAAACTAATATTGACACCACACTAGCATCAATAAATAATACCTCGATTATAAGATTTTTACTTAATTTTTTAGACTTAAATTTTTGTTTATTAAATAAGAACAAATTTATTTTGATCACTAAACTACATAAAAATTGTGTATCTGTTTTCCAAGAGCTGGCTGAACCCTTGGTTTTTATTTATTTATTTATTTATTTATTTATTGTTGTAATGGTTTAGCTTTGAATCTCCTTTAGAAGTGAGTGACCTTAATTGATTGACTCTTTTTCCCCACATATAACTTTTATATGCTCATGGTTTTGGATGGATATATATATTCATGTGGATTGAGGTTGCCACCCACCAGCCTCTTGCCTCCTCACCTTTTTTAGGATTCTATTCTGTCTCCCATGAAAGTTTTTCTTCTCTTTTTTTTTTAGGGTTGGAGGAAGCATCTCAAGCATATCAACTTTTCACCATACTAGGGTTAGGGTTAGGGTTTGTTACTTTGTTCTACTATAGTCCTATTTTGATCAAAATAAGCATCTCAAGCACATTCTATTTTCACTAAATTAGGGTTAGGGTTAGGGGTTTGTTTCTTGTTCTACTATAGTCCTTATTTGATAAAATGAACATCTCAAGCACATTCCATTTTCATTAAATTAGGGTTAGGGTTAGGGTTAGGGTTTGTTACTTGTTCTACTATAGTCCTATTTTGATAAAATAAGCATCTCAAGCACATTCCATTTTCACTAAATTAGGGTTAGGGTTTGTTACTTGTTCTACTATAGTCCTATTTTGATTAAATAAGCATCTCAGGCACATTCCATTTTCACTATATTAGGGTTAGGATTTGTTACTTGATCTACTATTGTTCTATTTTGATAATACAAGATAATCCTAAAAACATATGTTGTAGGAACATAATAAAATCACTTTGGATCAATGAAGTATTTTCTTTTAAAAAAAAACTATTACATTTATAATAACATGATACATATGAAGGAGTAAGTGAGAAAAATTAATTATAAGCAACAGGCTTTCATAATGTCCTTGATGTCTGGATCATCCCCAGCTTCTTTATCCTGTCAAAAAAGAAATTGAACTTCTGATTTTTCCGTTTATGGGAAATGGAAATTACTTGCACAAATTAAATAAAAACAATAGAAATCATATGCTTTTTCAATGGAAATCGGTCGATCGGTGATTGTGGGCACTGTATGGAACAAAACAAGGGTGGTTGCATAAAACATCTAGAGGGATATATAAACCAGTATCGGCATCATAAGCCATAAAGTTCTTGTTAAAGTAATATGCTTCCGACATTCACAGCACGGCGGTGTAGAATGAGGCAATACGAATATTAACTAGGGTTAATGTTGAGTATTGACAATGTGCAACAAAGTTGTATAATCATGTCTTTCGGCATTGCCCGTCACAAGAAGGTAGGCCATGCGAGCGGCAAGTAATATTTCCTAAACGGTTGTCGAACACAACTCTTGCAGGCAAGTCACATACTTAAATATAAAAATTGGGTGAAGATTACATTAGATCACAGTTTTAGCTACTTGTTCTGTAAAACTTGACCCAATTATACGATATTCAATTGAAATGCTTGTTAAAATTAGTCTTAAGAAACACTGAATAAATTACGGCATGGTTATTGTTTTGGGTTGACGGTCCTACGGCGAGAATAATATTTTATCCAAGTGATGCATCAGACTTTACATGATTCTCCATGAGAAAGAGCTGATACAAGTATATACTTTAGCAGAAATTATTTAAAAAAAAAGAGGAGCATATAGAACATATAAAAGAAAAGCACTAACCTTATGAAGATAAGAGATGTTATTAATTCCAGGACCAGCAACAAGTATTCCTCCTTGCAGCCTGAAATGCAATCAATGGTGCTTGATGCCAGAGCAATTAACAATAAAAGGTTGAAGTCACATTCTGTTATATTGGGCTGTAATGTACTTTCATTGCGACAAAAGAAAGAAAACTGAAGAAAGATACCAATCAATGAGGAAATAAACAGGAAGAAAGCAGATAATTTTAATACTGTTCCTAGTTCTTGTTAATATGTGTGGGTGCGATGGCAAAATGGTTTGGGTGCATTCTTACCTTAACATGAAGAATCCAATATAACAAATACTTTGACCTTTAACAACATACAAATCATAAAAATTTTCAGAATATATGCATATAATTCCAATTTATAATGTCAAGAACCAAATGTTATAAAGGTCTTACACATACACAAGGCACAATAATAGCAGGGCATATACAATTATCATAATCCAATCGATGCTCCAGAACTATCACAAAACAAAATAAACAACCTGCTGACTATGCAGGTATTGACAGTCCTTGATATATAAATGCAGACAGATTTATAATAATAGAACAAGTGTAGCTTTAGGCGTTCTTCTTTACATTTCCAGCAAGATAGACTTTCCTTCAGTTCATTTTGCAGTTTGCACGCTTAAGTAGATTGATTAGCTTCACTCTAATTTACAATTATATAGAGTGGACACTAAGAAGAAACCATAATATAACTTTGTGGATAATGATATCAACTTACCAGCCACCTTTGGTCCTGGTTTCTTTTTCAAATGACAGGTCCCAGTCTTGCCTGTATCCTTCCATGTATAACTGTATAATCTTCAAACCCGCCTGTGATGCAGCACTTGACCTTAGTTTGTATACCGAATAACTCAAAAGTGAATCTTGTATTGAAGGAGAATCATGCTTAAACACATTTAAGAAAATATAAAGATTGCTAAATACCGAGGGAGTGAATGTGCTCAGTACTCCAGAAACAAAACTAAGTGCATTATATGATGAATACTTTGGATCAGCATAAACTTCTGCAAGAAAACAAAAGTGGAATCAAAAGCCATAAAAAGAAAACACACTAACCAAACACCACATTAGCAAATATGTGTAACTATAACCCAAACTCTCCAGTGTAAAATTACAATTGATAGAATGCAATCAGATTCAACATGCCCACTAGGACTTCACACTTATCTCCTTCAGTTTCCTGATCTTTCTATGGAAATGATGGTTATATATCCATAGCCTGTCGATGCAGATAGTTGTATATCTATAGCCTGTTGATGTAGCAACACAGTCGTGTGTGTGTGTGTGTGTGTGTGTGTGTGTGTGTGTGTGTGTGATTCCAGATAGCAACTAGTTTAGAATGGCTTTCTCCAATAGAGAAAAACCTAAATAATGAATTTTGGACAGCAGAAAATACCTAATAGGAGTTACAATCACAGGGAAAATTGAATATCACCAACGTGAAACAATAATAGCAATTCATATATGCAGTAATAATTCTCTTTAGAGATAGCACATATACCTCCTTTGAATTTGGTTTGTTCAACAAATTTCCTTGCCTAGATAACGAACATCCACAATTATTAGAGCCATGAAAATGTGCTAAAAAAACACAAGAAAAACCACATAAGAAAGATTAGCATTTAGATAATCTTAACTCGACACACCTGATCAACACTACCAGGTCCAATCAAAACAAGTGCAACACCTGCCGCATCCATCGCCTCCTAAACACAAACAATAACCAATCAACCATCAACGAAGCAAACAATCAGGCATAACAAACCAAATAATTACTTTTTTCTACACTGAATAAAATCAAGCATCAGAAATGGCATTGCTGTCTCCTACTGTGATGCAGTTTGGAATAATAAACCTCAAGACATGAACTTCAACATATTTAATAGAATAACATCTACTACAAATTATATACCTCAACTTTTTTTATATCTTGCAAATTGCATTTTAAAAACAAGGTATCAATTCATGTTTAAGATTAAGTTCATTATCCATGCTTATCCATGCAATTTTTACTGTGATTTACATGATATAAAACATATAAGAAGAGAAAACAGCAAACCTTTTCAGAAGCAAGAAGATCGGCTCTTTTACGACACAAAACACATCTGAAAAAAAGCAAACAAGAAAACTCTATAGATAAATTCACAAAATTCAAATGAAACAAAGAAAGAGAGAAAAAAAGAAAGAATAAAAATAGCAACAAATCACCCAAAATGACGAGCAAATGCAACCACAGCTTTCCGATCTCTCCACAGATCAGATAAAGGAACCGCATTTCCATTCAAATCATACACTTCCACTTTTCCCAAAGAACTTGTCAAGCTATCAGATGTGCTAACCAGAGATGCGCTTCCTGTTCATAAATCCAAAAAAATACTGAATTCAAAGAACCCTAACCCTAGAGTATAGAAATTCTCACCAGAAGAGGCGGCCCGAGGAAAGATCGTCGCCGGGCGGCAGGAGAAGCAAGGGTGCCGGGGAGGATTAGGGCTAATCGAGAAGCAAGGCATGGAGGGATGATTGAGGTTGAAGCCGCGGAAGGATGGCGAGAGGGAAGGGATCGAATGGAGTGAGATAGCCATGGATTCTGGGAATACGAGTTTTTCGATCTCCTTCCTTTTTTGATATATATATATATATATTTATTTATTTAAAAGAATTCATGATTTTGCGGTGGATTTGGCGCCGGCGGGAAGGGGGTTGTTCGTGTGAAGGGTTTGATGACACGTGGTTGTTTGCTGATCACGAGGCAATAGAGAGCTGAGCCGGTGCTTGAAGTACCGACTTTGAGGTATAAGTGAAAAGGTTAAATCGTTAATTACTTGTTAATTACTAGTAAAGTTTTTAGCTTTTTATATATATATATATATATTTCAATTATTTCTTTTTTATAACCCTCACTCCACATGTAAAGATGAATTAATCATATTCTAGAACTAAATATCAAGTACTTAGCCCATAACTCATTTTTACAAATTTTAGTTAGTTTGAGATAATATATAATTAATTATTTTTTAAAAAAAATTAATATTAACATTTATTTATCAATTACCAAAAAAATAATATAAAATAGTTTATTTGATTGGTATTTAGTACACCTCATTATAGTCAGTTTTTATTCATATGGAACACATAAAAAATATTTTGTTGTTATATGCAATTTTTTAAATTTTAAAAACTTATATATTAACAACATTAACAAGCTAAGTTCATATATACGGAAAACAGTATATTTTTTTTTTCTTGATACACAGAAGGCCAAAACATTCTTTAATAGGCATACATGATATTAATAAAATAAAATAAAACACCTTTCTTATTTAAATTCAAAAAACATTAATTCATTCATAGCTATTCTGTACGAATTCATGACCACTGACCTTCACTTTAATTGTTCATACCCTGTAAAAAGTCAATTTGTAACTGAGATAAAATGGAAAGCTAGAAGTAAAGCAAAACAGCACAAATCACTTTGATCAGTGTAAATAAATTAGTTTCTCCCCCCCTCCCTTTTTATTAAGAAGATGGTGCATAGAAAAAGCCAGGTTAAGCAAGTGAAGTTAAGCTTAAGTATGCTTGGCAAGGATAGAATCAACTACACTTCGAGCAATTGGATGATAGGACTCTGAAGCTTCTGTGAAGATCCTCTTGGCTAACATCTTCTCTCCCTCGCCGGAGCCTTTGACCAGTGCAGTGTACAGCGGTCGGAGATATTTCATCCTTCCGACTTGCTTTAACGCCTTCTCCACTTCGTCAAAGTAAGTTATACATCCTGATGAAATTGCGAGTTGAAGGAATGCTACTTTCACCTCCCAGTCTTTGCTTTCTGCTAGACGGTAACGGGCATCGAGAGCTGCAAGCTGATGTCACAAAATAATGATAGAATAAATAAAGAGGCAGCTTGGCGAACATATGTGATGATATAAGAACATAAGAAATGAAATCACTAATGAATTGTAAGCCATGGTTTATCAACCTGCTAAACATTACTATGTGTTTAAAAATGAAAATGTCAAAATGGTGACAATTTTTCAATATAACAGAATATGTGTGGGGTTTAGATTGGTTCAAGATATTGATATGACAAGTGATATAGCTGGACACTTGTTTCATGGCATCCGTGGTACTGATCCTCAAAAAAACAAAATAGCATGTGGAGAAACTATAGCAGCACCATTGAGCAATGCGCTGTGCATTGATCACGCATTTGATGTAGTGAATCTTTCTATAGTGCAGTTTTTTTACCACCTAGGTCACCCAATTTAGACAAAAACCTCAACCTTACTGTTTCCCCACTTGGACCCTCCAAACATTTCTATCGATTCAACAATCTAATTGGGATCATTGAAGGACATACATGATACACATAAGAGAAATACTATTCATCACGAAATAGTCTTCACGAAATCCAACACGAATACTAACGTTAGAACTAGGTTAACATTCCCAACTCCGGGTTAGTACCTCCAGTTCTGGGGTTAGTATTTCGTGTTAGATTTCATGAAAACTATTCATGATGAATAGCATTCCTCTACACGTAAAGGCAACCAACTGAAAAAAATAAACTCCCCAGTGGTCCTGGCTGTCACCGATTTATCACCAACAACCTACACTAAATTAAGGATTGCATATAATCAAATTACCAGACATGCATCATCCGCAAAATCAGCAGCGCAACTAAATATTTAGGACAGGCACTAACAATGGAAGACATCTTGTTTATTTCACTTGTAGAAGGTCATGCTATTGATTGCAATCCTAATCCAGAAGATAACCATTTTAGATTTATCTGATTCAAGATAAATATGATGTGGTGGGATGTGGTGGCATAAAAAGCCAGTAAAGGGTCAACCCAGAGAAATCTAATAATGGTGCAGCTTATTTAACAACCTCAAACAAGATGTAACAAATTACATAAAGAAAGAATGAGGTATGCTCTATCCATGTATGGTATAAGTGGGAGAAATTGTCTTGTTTCTTTCAATCCACTAGAATGCTGCATTCCAATTGAAAACTCCCATCTACCACCACAACATGTTCATAGACTTCATTCAGGTCACACAAATTGTCATTGATTGGTAGATAACGCTATGAGGCTAAATGCCAAAGGAAATAGATAAGCATCTGAATCGTCAATGCACACATTGTTTTAAAGATTATACTAAAGGACAAATTCATCATAAGGCCAATACTTTCAAATCTGAATAGAATATGGACACTCGACCACTAGCCTATAAAAGACAAAAACTTTTCTCAGTGGATAGCAAGAATGAATTGACCATTCCCAGGATACCACTCTACCAAGTAGCTTCAGGCAGAATAGATACATGCATAAGTGAAGCATAATTATGAATAGTCAGTAAACCAATTCGATGATAAAACAGGCTGTAATAGGCAGAAGGTAAGAGTAAAAATAGATAAAATACCTGTGAAGCTTCAGAAGGTTTGGGGAGATTTTCCAAGTAAAGTTCCCACTCCTGCCCATTCCAGTCAGCTACCTCATCATCTCTCGGCATCCTCCCTTGCTTGAATTCATTTGCCAGTGAGACAATCTTTGTATAAATGGTTGAAACCGGCTCAAACGCATCTGGAGGTATCCCGGTCCCCTCAGTCCAGAGCTTTAGATCGATTTGATTCTCAATTCCAGGTACATTTTCTTTAAGGAATTCAAGAAAAGTCTCTGTATCTATTGACTGAAACTTAAATCTGGCAATATACTTCTTCAAAAACACATCAAATGCTGGACGCCCAATCTGCAACTCAAAACATACACAATAAGAAGCCGAATTCATCCACAAGAACCAATCTCCTGTAGTAATACCTGACGTTCAATCCGCCAAAGAAATTGGAAACCTTTCTCATAAGGCACTTGAGAGTAGACATCATCCGGATCAATCCCATCCTGCTTAGTCTTCAGCTTAGTGAACTCCATGTTATCCTTGAACCTCTCCATCTCCTCATTCAAACCTCTCCACCCAATCCCAATATTCAGAGCAGCAACATCCTCTCCTTGCACAACCTCCACAATTCTCCTCTCCGCATACGTGGTGAAACCCTAAACAAACATAGAAACCCATAAGCACAGTGATAGAAGAACAGGAAACCGCTCTGAAAATCACACCTCATTGAGCCAGAAATGCTCATTGGTCTTGTTAGTGATGAGATTTCCCGTCCAGCTATGAGCGAGCTCATGTGCGACCACCTGAGCGCCGGTGGCATCCCCTTTGATCACCGTCGGCGTTAAGAACACCATCCTCGGGTTCTCCATCCCTCCATAAGGAAAGCTCGGTGGCAACACCAGCAAATCAAATCTCTCCCATTCATAAGGCCCAAAAAGCCCCTCCCCAACCTTGATCATCTCCTCCGTCCCAGCGAACTCCCTCGCGGCGGCATCAAGAACCTCCATTCCGCCCTCGGCGTAGACTTTCGTCCTCGGTCCAACATCGCGCGACCCGATCTCACCGGCAGCGAGCGCGAAGAGGTAAGGCGGGATAGGCTGCTCCATAGAGAACTCCTCCACAACTCGGCCATCAGCGCACCAGGCAGAGGAGGGACAAAGAGGGTGAGGCGCGGGGAGATCGGACGGGGCGGGACCACGGCAGGTGAGCCGCGCCGCGGACATGACGGCGGAGAGCGGCGACGGGAGGTTGAGCCGCGCTGAGTAGCGGATGCGTGCGGCGGGGGTATCCTGGCAGGGAAACACGCTGCGGGCGTGGATGGACTGGCACTGCGTGTAAACAAAGGGGTGGTTCCCCGACGAGGTCTGCGGCGGCGTCAGCCATTGGAGCGCCGACGAGGACGGAGAAGTCGAGAAGAGAACAAGGAAAGAGGAATGGGAGGAGAGAGTGATGGAGAGGGATTGGCCAAGGATGGGGTCAATGGAATCGGAGAGAGTGAAAGGGAGAGGGGAGAAGTAGACTGGGTCCAGGACGGAGTGGATGGAGATGGAGCGGGAGTCGAGAGTGATGGAGCCGGAGTGCGGAGCGGGGAGGAAGATGAGAGCGGAGCCATGGATGGCGGAGGTGAAGAAATCGAGGTAGAAGGTTAGGGAAACGTGGGTGGCGAATGGATCGGTGGAGTCGGTGAAGGAGTGGGGATCCACGGGCGCCATTGATGAGGGTTTCAAGCTTTCTAGGGTTAGGGTTAGGGTTAGAGAGAAGAGAAGAGAAGAGAAGAGAAGAAGGGCTCGGGAGGGAAGTGATGGCCGGCGATTGATAGTGAGGGAAAGGTATTAATTTTACATAGAGAACCCTGAAGAGTGTTGAAATTTTATGTTTAGCTGGTTTTTGTGAAATTATTGTTCAGCCCCTCCATTGATTTTAATTGACTTTTCCGTCATTGGCAGTGAGTGATTTTGTTTTTCAGTCTATTTTCTTTATTTTATTTGAAATTTAAAATGAAACCTGTTTCCAGAAATATATTAAAAATGATTAATATTAGACTAGCCCAACAGATAAAGTATTTAAATTTTTATTCATAAAATGTCATAAGGTCCCTGGTATAAAAATAAACTTGTAACCCAATCTCCATGCTATAGGGTGAGGATATAAGGTGGAATGTTCAATTTTTTATTGTGCATATGTTCATGATTTTTGACATGTTGTGCTTATCTCATTCTGTTAAAAAAAAAAAAATGTCCTTAAGCAAAACATATTTGGTCCCTTGCTTCAACATACTTATGAGGAGCTGACAGTTTCTTATCCCGGTGGTTCTCCTTGCTTCTTCAGTCATCAACAACAGATTTGGCGAATGCAGCTTTAACTTGTTGGACCATATGAAACTTCCGAAATGATGCTTTTTGGAATTCTCAACGCTTTCCTCCGTTCGTCCATCTTCATCGGGCCAGACAATTATTCAGTCAATGGAGGCAGGCCCATGAATGTCCGAAATCACCTAGACGAGTTGCATCTGCTCAACTGAGATGGTCCACTCTTTCCTCGGGTCATCACAAATGCAATTTTGATGCAAGATTCTTATCAACATCTTCTCCGGCAACCTTCGAAGATGTTATTAGAGATGCACAAGGAGTTTTTCAGCAAGCTTGTCACGTCCCGAACCTAGCCGGGCACGTAGCAACCGCCACGACAACAAGAAGTAGGTCCCACAACGACCCCCACCTTCAAGTCGCCGTAAGGCTCAACACAAACCTGCTAAAACAGTTACTAGAACATGGAGCAAAATTAACAATGAAAACATAATAGGGTTCCTTCACACCAAGGACCCTAAATACAAAAGAACATCTCAGAAAGTACAGACCAGGGTTTCCAGTTACAATCCAAAGGTACAAATATAAGAACAATACATAATGGTCAAGTCTAGTAGATCCATAAAATTTACATGCACACTATAACAAACCTAGAAAAGGAGAACAAACAATCACTCTACTGCCTGCACAGCACAACCCAGTCCAACGTCGCAGTCTGAGAAAGAAGAAAGAAGAGTGGTGAGTAACACATGTTACCCAGTGAGTGGTGACAGCATAGATATAACAGAGAGATAAAGTATTTCAAATTTTTATTTACCACAATAATACTAACATATAAAAGAAAATTTCCAAGTATTCAACAGGTTAACAAATAACACAATGTCTGACAATAGAATAAGCAAGTAACCTTTCCAACACATTGAACACAGTTTTTAAATAAAAATACGGGTTGGCCTCAAACAATTGGCAAGCTAATCGTGGCCGCGACTAGCTACAAGACTACCAAGATGTTTTAAAACCTAAAATGTTGCCCTTTACTTGGTGTTAGCCACTGAGATTCCCTTATGGTAACCCCGGGTTTCTCAAAAAAAGAACCTCTGTCAATGGCTCCGCGCACCTCTTGACCAGGGTAAACACAGGGTTAACCACGCCGCCTCCCATTAGGCCGGACCGTGGAGCTCCACACTGCAGTATCGGACTAAAGTCCGTAGTTACCATCAAAAATCATATACAAGAATAAAATTCTTTCCTATTTCCAACTCAAGGAAACCATCTAACAATGTTTAAATACAGAAATGTGCATCAACCCTTATTCCATTTGCAAAAAACATACTTATACATGTAAACATGTTTATTCCAAAATGAATACACGTAAGTATTCTAGGTTTAGACATTTCAAATATATTCATACCCACAACATATATATATATATATATATATATATATATATCAAATGAACTCCAATGCATCAAATTTATGTTATAAAACACATAAGGAAATATTGTAATACTCTTGGTTGTTAAATCTATGCATTTACAAAATTTAACCACTCACAGAACTAGTCGTCTCGTCTCGAGACGCGCTCACTGATCAGTGAGTTCCTTCCCCTTGGAGGATGTTTCGCCACCTAGATACAAGCAGGGAATCCAAATACTAATGAACACAAGAATGATAACTAAAAGGAATGAATGCAATTGCAATGATACAAGTCGACTACGAAACCTTAGGGTTTTAAGGCAAAACAACGTCATTTTGGACCCAAATGACATCAGAATGAAGTAAACTTAGTTCCAAAGAGTTCAAGGTAAGAAGGGCTTCAATTTGGACCAAGGAAGAACCTGAAAAAGCTCAAAATTTATGGTACTACAGTAACTCCGAATTTGCTACAGTAACCGGACATTATACTATGATTTTCTCCCAATTTACAACACTAAAACAAGAAATTTCTTCAACAACATTTTCACACATGAATCATAAATCATTGGCTTCAATTTAAGCCTATAAACTATCAAATCCATGGAGAGATTGAAGTTTTTATACATTTCCAAAAACAAGGAAATACGGGAGAAATATAAAATAAAAACATTGGATCTAAGGCTTACCGAATTCAGGAGTTAGGGAGGAAGGATTTTGGTATTTGAGTTTGCCAGAAATTCTCGCCGGAAAAAAATTTCTTCTAAAGTTATAGTCGGCCGAACAAGAAACAAAGAGAAAGGATGTGGACCCCACTTGTTATTTAAATTTTTAAATTTTTAAATTTAATTTAAAGTCTGAAACCAACCTTATCTTTCAGGGATCGTGAGCCCCCACGTTCCTGGCAACCGCTAGTAGTTACGGGATAAATTAAAAATTCCTAAAATTAGATAATTCAGTAGCCTTCCTCTTTTCGCTCGTTGTTCGATTTTGAGGGCGTGTAGCAAGGACGAGGAAATCTTTACGTGTCGAGTGCTCATCTAGGAGTATTTGTGGTAGGTTCAGCTTTCTCTTCTTGATGGGTTATCTTTTTATTAGTCCTTGTTGTGATTCCTTAATGCTTAGGGTTTCCTTTTTGTTTTTAAATTGTTCTAGGGTTTTCAGGAGTGGTCGAGGAGTATCTGGTTTTATCCTTGAAAAAAAGTTAACGGGGTAATTTGTGGAAGCCTAATTTCGGAGTGCTTTTAGTTTTGGTGTTAGACAAGTAAGTAAATCACGTATAAACCTGTATATATATAATTTCTGATTCACCGTGAATCATCGATACAATTATTTAATAACTTTGGATTTTATTGTTAAAACCATTCATGATATTATATTTAAATGTTTTGAGATTTAAAATACTGTATCTATCCTTATTTCAAAACTTAGATTTCTAATTATTTAATTGCTATTTATTTGATTCTATACTTAATTAATTACGGATCTAAGATTCATTTGACAGCCATTACTCTGATGATGTATTAATTCAATATTTTTTTATTTTTGATTCTTTGTGAACACTTTGTTGTCAAAGGTTCACGAATTTTGCATGTATTTATTCGTTTATTTAATCGATTAATATCGATAATTTAATTAAGGATCTCATGTTACAGTCAACAACCATTTAATTAGTTATTATATAATCTACTCATTTTTGTTTTATTATGAAAAGTGCGAAAATATTTATTACTTGAGAATTTTTGGAATGGTTTTTCATAATTATTATTCAAATTCTTTAACCATAAACTCGAGTAATGAATTTTTTTATACTTAATCAATTACCGAGTTTATTATTGAGTGGTTATCTATGTTAGGTAAATTGTATTCATTAATTGCTTTTATGGATTAGATTATGAAGATAGTGTACTTCAATTATCTATTTGTTTAAGTTATTATTATTTGATAATAATTGGAATTATTTTTCATTAGAAAAAGGGGATCACCGAATTTCTGTATTTTCGTATTGACAATGATTTTAGACCCGACATATTTTGACATAGTAACATGTAGTTCCCAAATTAACTTTGCAATAACCACATCGACTGGGGTTAAACACGACCGGTAATCGACACGTACTCGACTACGATAAGAAACTAGTTTCGCACCGTTCCGTCGATGGAGAATAGCAGACTCTGAAAAATCGGCTCGGGTCACGGGGATAAATAAATGAACTCGACAATCCAACTCGGGTCAGCGAGTTTAAATATATGAGTTACGTGGTTTTTGTTTTACGGCGTTAGTTATTTGGGGGACATATATACTCGTTTACTTGGAGAAATTATGGTTGTTTGAAACACTCGAAATCGAAGTTTTATTTACATTACTTATTGTATAAATTTTTACACTTAAGCATGTTTTGTGAAATTATTGAGTTTTGTGATCCCTATATTTTTTTAGTGGTTGCTTCTTTGAGTCGTCAAGCTCATAAATAGTGGTTTTTATCCTTTTCGGATCGGGGAGTAAGTGTGTGGTGGATAGCTTAGCGGGGGACTGATTGGCGAGCACCAGTTGGTTATCATGTAAATAGTCTTTCTGTTTGTGAACTTAGAACTGTTATTTGTTTAAGCTTTGAACCTTGCACTTTTAGTTTCACGTGGATCATAGTTGTGAACACGGTTATCGTATCCCTTAAATTCTTGTTCTTGTGATGTTAGTACCTTGTTATATCTTATCTTTGTAAGACAGATCATGAGGCCTTGTATGTCCATTGGGTCTCGACCTTATGGGTATACGGCCGTTTGTCAATGCCTCGGGCTCGGGGCGTGACAAAGGAAATGAAGAGGGAGAAGGATCCAGGTTGGTTTCTCTCATTCGTTCATTCTTTTTTTTTATAATATAATAAATGACCTAATTGGCCTCTTAATAGAAAAATCATAGAAAATGGATCCAAATGACGGAATTGCCCCTGATTTTTTTACATAAAAGCTACTATGCAAACATGCAAAAAATGTCACTTCTACTAAATGACCATCTTACCCCTAATGCAAGTATAAAAATCTAAATAGGCCCGAGGTCTAAATCAAGACAGGGTACAACAAAGCTATTCATGGTTCTCTTAATGTGACAATCGACCCCACATTGGGCGAAGCTTTAGCGTGCAGAGAATCACACCTTTGGATGCTCCAACACAACATTCATGGGGTGATTCTTGAATCTGACTCATTGGAAATGATTTCTCGCATCGTTCACTAATATCCAGCTTCAGCACATCAGACGATCATCAAACATGGCCGCTCATCAACTTGCCCATGTTGTTTCTTCTTCTTTCTTCTTTCGCAAGGAGTGGTTTCACCCCCTCGTTTCTTGTATGATGTTTTATCCTCTGAAGTTTCTTGAATGAAATTCTTTGTTAGCTTTTCAATATATATATATATATATATATTTATTTTATTTATTTTATTTTTAATATATATATATAAAAGAACGAATCACTATGCATAGGCCTAGATTTAAATCATTTTCAACAGTTGGATGAAAATCCAACAATCTTCATTAATTTTTAAATTTCTATTACTATACTTATGAATAATAGATGAAAAATGTGATGTACAGTGTTTTAATCGGAATCGTATTTTAGCACTCTCTCACTGCTCTTCTTTCTCATCTTTTTTAAACTCCGGGGCGTTCCTATCAACGCCCCGGAGGATGTTATATATATATATATTAAATTTTTTAAATGATTTGCAATTTTTTCATATAAATTTTAGGCAAAAAACTCACTGGCATAAATATATAAATGAAAAATAAACATATCTTTTTAATTTAAAAGTTTATCTTTTAAAAATATATTCTTCATGCAATGCGCTTACGCATGCCCACTAGGATCTGTGTTTAGATCCTTTCGAGCCACTATATATTTTTATTAAATAATTTATTATTTAATAAAAATAATTAAATTTTTTTCTACAATCTTACTTAAGCCTCGTCGTTAAAAAAAATTGATCCTACATTTGCTGGACTTTACCCCCATTTAATTCTTCTATCATTGGCTCAATATTTTAAAAAGTTGGGTCAGCAGTTGGATTTTCAAGTTTCTTAAATTTAAATTTTGTTTAATGTAATGGTAATGACAAATATCTGGTTGTAAATTTAAATTTATAATTTAAATTTTGAGCCATGAGAGTGCATAAACTGGATAATCAATTTTTAATTTATATATGACTAATTTTGTTTATCATATTTGTCAATATATACATCTATATTTATATATATGAAAAAGACGGGTAGAACTTTTTTTTTTAATTTTTTTTAATTAAATTTTAAGACACATAGTTAGTCATTTTGCTTCTATAAAATTAAAGAGATTTTTTTTTAATTCCACACACTTCGAAATTATTTGTATTGTTTTATTTAATAAATGTCATGGCGTGATCTATGTTTCCTTTATTTTTAGAATTTTTAAATATGACATATATCTCAGCAGTTATTTTTGACAAAATATATAAATCATTAATATATGGACAAAGAACTTTAAGGTTCTTCCAATTTTTCGGATACCTTAAAATTCTTTTGTATTTTTCTGATATAATATTAGTATTTTGATTCTAAAAAGTTTATTTGTTTTTATTTTTAATAATTATAATTCAATCAAAGTATAGAAAACCATAAGCACATTAAAATAAAAAACAATAAGGGTGCTAAAAAGTTTAAAAGAGCTTGAAAGTCCATTTACTTTATTGATAAAGACATAATAACAAAGCTTGTCCACACTATTTAAAATAATAATAATAATAATAATAATAATAATAATAATAATAACCAATAAAAATATATTAATAACATGTGGGAAAACATAAGAGCATATAAGAATTAGGGTAAATAATTTAAATAGTTTTTTTTTCTATTTCGATCAATTAGCTTTAAAAAATTACAATTTTATTCTTTACATTTAGTTTTTATTATAATAAAGTTATCCAGACTTATGGTGTTAATATCGATCATACATGACTTATAATAGAGTCATGATCATCATAAGTTTGAATATTTTTTTATAACAAAAATTAAATATAAATAACTAAATTATAATTTTTAAAGCTAAGTAAATGCAATAAATTGTTTACTCTAAAAATTAATATCCATAAAAAATCACAAAGGTTTGCCACAACACGACTAAACTAGAGACTAATATTATTTGGCGCTATCATAAAATCAATACATGTAAGAAACTTATTTAAACTCGCAATAATTTATTTTTAATTAATTTAAAATAAAAAGTATAGTTATTGTTTAACTTTGATGTAGGGAACTGTTAGTTTAACTTCATTTTAATATATTATTGAATGATCAAGATGAAATAATAAAAATTATGTGCGGGATGACTTCTTGCTTATATTATCAAAACAACAACAATAATAATAATAACTGGAAATATCCTAAAAGTCCCTCAAAGTTTTACTGATTTATAGAATGTTTAAACAAATTTGGGTATTCTTAAAAAGTCATTTTTTTTTATGATAGCTTACTTTTCAGTCTTTCTGTCATAAAAATAGCCGACATTAACCGAAATGACCTCAGTTTTTTAACAGAAACATATAATATTAAATAGAGATCATATATTAAACATCAAAAATAAATTTTAAACGAAAAGGTAATGTATCAAGTGAAGTTTATGTATTTACACGTAAACAAGCAATGTAAAATAAAAAATATACTTATTAAGCTGGAAATACATGTTGTAAGATAGAATAAATTAACGGAGTGAGCTGCACTAGCTAAAAATAAAGTAAACTGAAAAAAATGGACTACCTTGCAAAATTCAAATGTCGAAAGGTCTATCCAAAAAGTTATGAAATTTTCAAGTATATAATTCATTTCCCCTAATAGTAATAACATTATATTTTATTAGAAAAACATATGTTACCTTATAAGAAAAAAAAAGAGTTCATGGTAGTTAAAACGGATATTTTATTAAGTTTTTTCTAAGGTTTTATAATAAATAAAAATTAAACCAACATAAACAAATAAAACATCAAAAATAAATAAAAAAAAGTGGAAATTGCCAAAAAAACCCTTTAAGTTTGTAAAATTGCCAAAAACACCCGTTAGTTTTTGCGATCCCCAAAAACCCCTCTTTTTAAAAGTCTATGTTTTTTTCAAACCCCCAAACGCTAGACGGATGTGAGCGGAGTGAGTTTCAAATTTTTTTGGACGAAAATGCCCTTGCGTGGGGAGTCGTGGGCTGCTGACCATCTCGGCGATTTGAGGAGGAAGTGGGCGGTTTTCAGTAGGGGTAACCAGAGGCAATTTATTGGGCTAGTTTAATTGCTTTTTCTCGACTCACGTCTTGACTTTTTCCATTTCGAAAGTTTGTCTCGAAGTTGTCTCTCCGTGAAAGCCTCTGTAATTAGCATTTCATCGACTTTTTCCCTTTCCACGGTATCTCGAAGGAGAAGTCCCCAGCTGACTAGTTGGCATTTCATCGGTTCTGATCTAAGGTATTGAGTATGGTTTTATGTTAAGCGATTACATTCTGAAAGAAAGATTTTTTTCGGTTTTTGTTTTGTGCTCTGTTTTTTTGTTGGAAGATATTGAAGTCTGCGAGGGGATTTCTCGGTGGGGGTTTTTGTTAGTCTGCGAGGGAGATTTCTCGGCTAGGGTTTTGTTTTGTTTTTGCGTTTTCGTATGTATACACTATCGAAATAGTTTTTTTCGATTGTTATGATTTTATGTAATATTTATAATGTACATTTCCGTTTCGTTTGATATAGTTTGCGATTTCTGAAATGAGGTTGGCGTTTAAGAAATGAGATGTTCTGAGTTTAACATTTGTTGTCTCTGTTTAAGTATTCTCGTCTCGTTTAACAAAATGGGTCTCGTTTAACATTTTATATCTACTGTTTAATAAGCGAGAGTTCTGGTTTAAAACCTTATATTTCAGCTTAAACTTTTTGTCGATCTGCGTGTTGAATGTGTTGTTATTATCGCGAGCTTGTGATTATGGCGGTCGACCTAGTTAATGGGCGTTGCTATTTGAGCACGGTTGTGGAGACCTTAGGTGAATTGAAAGTTAACATGACCCCTCGACACTTTGGGAGATTATTCGAAGGACACCGTTTGCGGCGTTATTTGGTGGAAGCCATATACCAGAGAGGGCCCTTCTTGATTCTCTTTTGCAAAAGATGCGATGGTCGCACGATAAATTCGAGGATCGGGAAAAGCTGCTGAGTTTCGAGACCTCGAGATGTGGCCCTCGTTCTTGAGTGCGCGTTGCGATGGCGGCCGGTGGTCTTCGGAAGAAGAAAAACCGGTCGGCGTTCGAAGGGCGGTATCTATCGAGACCTACGAGAGGCACGGAGACTCCAGTCGAGAGCACTGCAGTGCGACTTGTTCGACGGAGGGAGAAGAAGATAATTTTTGTCAAACTCACGATGGTGTACCTCATGGGGGACGATCCTCTTCCCAAATACATCATGCTCGGTTCGAGCTGGATCGTTGATTACGTCGATGATCTACCGACCGTGGGGCGTCTGGCGTGGGCGCGGGCGGCCTGACAGTGGCTTATGGAGGATATTCCAGCGGCGCGCGAGTGCAAGATAGATCTGCGGGAAGAGACCCGACCACGAGGGTACATTAAGGGTTGCTCGGTCGCGCTTAACGTCGGTTTCTGGTGGCCGGAGCGGGGAAGAAAGTCCGTTTAGCGAGATCCCAAGGATCTTTGTGCTACGGTGAAAGTACTTCAGGAGCAGCGGCGGTGAAAAGCGAGCTTGTCGTCGCTCGATGGAAAAGAGGTAATAAATCATGGACGATGTTTAACATAAGTCTTTAATGTTTAAACATTTTATTTAGCGTTTAACTTTAGTATTCTGGTTTAACTATTATTCATACTGGGTTTAAATATTTTTGTTCTCCGTTTAATTATATTCTATAACGTTTAAATATATAAACACTCTGTTTAAATATAGTTTTTTTATAGTTTAAAATGAATGATCTCATTGAAATTGTTTGGTTTACATATGTTAGTTTCTGAAAGTGGTTCCGTGAATCTTTGAAGAAGAAATATTTGTT